>NC_133336.1:48620571-48875571 GCF_042186555.1 Aquarana catesbeiana
TCAACCCGTGAGGGGCGAAAGTTCTCAACCTATGGATCCAAGTCATCTCTAATTGGGATATCCCCCTAAATTATGCATTTGCATTTTAATATTTTGCATTTTTTGGAGCTTTAGCCTATCTTTCATGCTTTCCATGCTCTCACTTTGATGCCAAGCTGCTTACAAAGTTCACTAGTGTAAAGCAGAACTTAAATCCGGACATATATACATTTTTTGTTCTTTTCTCTTCCTTTTCTACTGGGAGAAGGGGGTTATGGAAGTGCATACTCTGTATGCACCCTGAATGCCCTGAATATCTTGGCTTTTTTTTTTTTTTTTTTAGGGTAGGGGGTTGATTGAGCTAATAAAGCAATTGGAGATTAAACCAAGACTCCCCATGAAGAGAATGGGGAAGATATATGGACACATGGACATTATAATAATATAAAAATAATAAATAATACAGAGAATATAAGTAGTATGGAAGGTGATGAAGACGCCTGGAAGAGTGAGTGTGGAATGAAAGAAATAGGAAGGAAGGAAGTAGATGAATGGATGTTAGTGAATGGAGGTTGGTTTGGGAAAGGAGGATGGGTTAGATTGGAATAGATTAAATAGAAGGGGGGGGGGGTAGAGAAAGTGGGGGGAATAAGGAAGATATTAGTAGTATGTTATAGTTTGTTATAGAGAATAGATACTATGTTATGTATAGTATATGTATGTTATAGAGAGTAAATGGATAGAGAGGGGGTGTAAAGGAGGGAAAAGAGAGCGAAGAGAGCAAGGAAGGGAGATAGGGAGAGATTGAGAGGGGAGAATGAAGGAGAGGGTAAAGAATGTATTGATTATGAGACAGATTATTAAATGTGGGTGAATGGGGGAGTGGGGAGCGTGGGAGACTTATGGAATATACATATACCCCGAAATCCTTTATAAATCTATAAAACCTTATTCCATTTTTTTTTTAATTTTTTTTTTTTAAGAAGGGAGGGATAATTAGAAAGGTGTGAACTGGTCAAGTTTTTGGAATGTTTTACATCACTTTTATATCGTTGTTATATCACTGTTATATCACTGTTATGCCACTGTTTTTTTTTTTTTATGCACAGTATTCACTGTAGGTATAGTACGCACAGTGATCATACCTAGGGAATTAGAACAATAGGAAGGATGGGGGGTAGGTAAAACAGAAAGAGGAGGAGGGGGGATAAATGCACAAGGGGAATGAACACAGGGGTAGACACCAATATAAACACTAATGTTAAGGGAAGAGAGTGTAAGGGAGGGTAGGGTACAGAAGTAGAGACTGGGGATATTGGGGGGTGGGGTAAGGGAGTCACAAGGAACTAATTTAACATCTAAATTAGGAAGCTTGTTTTTTTTTCTCTTTGTTTGGGGTACACAATGAACTTATAATGTTCAAAATGTATTAGAAAAACTTAGGGGATTTAAAGAAGGAAAGCTGATCATGGGAGGAGACTTAAATGTGCCCTTGATACCCAAAGAAGACACCTCATCAGGAGTATCCTCAGTGACACCTAAAGTAAGGAAGGGGATTTCCCAAGCAATGGCAGAGGCAGACGTATGGCGACTATTTCATCCAAGGGAAAAAGACTATACCTTCTTCTCCAATCCACATAGAGTATACTCACGTATTGACCTTTTTCTGATACCACACAAACAATTACATTCAGTAAGTGAGGCCTCTGTTGGTTCAATTACATGGTCAGATCACGCACCAATTTTTTAAAAATATAATCTAACAGACAGACGCCATACATCTCCGAGGCTATGGAAACTTAATGAAAGCCTCCTTCAGGATCCCATGGTAAGGGAGGACGTCCAGAGAGAAATAGAATGTTTTTTTCATATGAACGATAACTCAGATAGCTCCCCGGGAGTAATCTGGGAAACACATAAAGCAGTAATACGGGGAGTATTGATAAAACACGGTGCAAGAATAAAGAAGGAGAGGGAAGCTAAATTGAATACGCTATTGTCTAAAATTCAAGGGCTAGAGGCACGGCATAAACATGTTCAGACTGATAAAGTCGAACGAGAATTATTTAACGCCCGTAGGCAAGTGATTGATTTATTACAATACAGAGCTAAATTAGCATTACAAATAGGAAGAAAATGCAGTTACGAGTCGGGCAATAAATGTGGTAGGCAACTTGCAGAAGCATTACGTGAAATGCAAGCAAAGACGTTTATCCTTTCATTGAGGAAAAGAGACGGCAAGGAGGTTGGGATGCCTGAACAGATAGCTGAGGAGTTTGGCGAGTTCTACTTCTCACTTTACAATCTGAACATAGGCACGCCAGATCAAACAGTGATGGAGGAGTATTTAAAACAAGTGGAATGCCGTGCCTGACAACTAGCGTGCAGGAGGAGTTGGACTCGCCAATTACATTAGAAGAGGTACAGAGAGGAATAAGATTAGCAAAAACAGGGAAGGCACCAGGACCAGACGGGCTCTCGGCTCAGTATTATAAGTCATTCTCATCAGTATTGGGACCCTATTTGGTTAAAATGTTTAATGAGCTGGGGGAGGGTGCTTCTTTCCATCCAGAGACATTAAGAGCTATGATAGCGGTGATTCCAAAAGAGGGTAAGGATCCAAAGCAATGTGGAAGTCATAGGCCAATATCTTTATTGAACGCGGATCTGAAGATATTCAGTAAGATTATAGCCTTAAGACTACAACAGCAACTACCCTTCCTGATCCATCAGGATCAGGTAGGGTTTGTCCCAACAAGAGAAGGAAGGGATAATACCATCAAAACCCTGAATCTGATGCATATAGCAAACTCAACTAAGACCCCGTGTGTGTTCCTAGGAACAGACGCGGAGAAAGCTTTTGATCGGGTGGGATGGGGGTTCATGTTTGCAGTTCTTCGTCACATAAAACTAGGAGGGAAAATGATCAGATGGATCGCAGGCATGTATAAAGAGCCTACAGCCCAAGTGAAGGTAAATGAAGTAATCTCCCCAGGCCCGGATTTACTCCCTTTGCCGCCCCAAGGCCGGGTCCTTCAATACCGCCCCCCACACACACACACCACCATTCTTGTCCTTTATCTCCACACACGAAAACACTGAAAATAACTGGCTTTAATTGTACAGACTGAAAATACTCTGTAATGCAGAAAATGCCTTTTAAAGATTATAGCTGTAAGAAACTCCCTACAATTTTTTAGTTGTAACTTTTCTTTTGGCAAACACATGGATAATATCTTCGTAGGACAAAGTATTTAAAAGTTCTGACTCCATGGCAAGTAAAGCTAAACTGTTCAGTCTTTCTTGACCCAAAGATGATCGTAAATAGTTCTTTATGCAAATAAATTTCATTCATTTTTATGCACCAAAGCTCAGTTGCAGTGCATAGAAACAGAATGCATTTTGCACCACACTGCTCAGCACATAGTGGCGCTCTTGCAGTGTGAACAGGACACATAGAAAACAATTGTTTACTATTACCCTTGCAGAGCCCTGTGTTTTGCTAGTGCAGAAATCACAGACCCCTTTTACATCAGTGTCGTCAGTCCCCCCCTTCAAATCACATCACATCACAGACCCCCTTTTACATCAGTGTCTTCAGTCCCCCCCCCCTTCACATCACAGACCCCCTTTTACATCAGTGTCCTCAGATCCCCCTTTATATCACAACCCCCTTTTACATCAGTGTCCTTAGCCCCCCCCTTACGTCACATCCCCCCGCCTCATCATAAAACCCCCATTACAGACTGACCCATCACAGACTGACCCCCCCATCACAGACTGACCCATCACAGACCCTCCCATCACAGACTGACCCCCCAAATCACAGACCCCTCATTACAGACTGACCCCCCATCACAGACTCCCCATTACAGACTGACCCATCACAGACTGACCCCCCCATCACAGACTGACCCATCACAGACCCTCCCATCACAGACTGCCCCCCCAAATCCTAGACCCCTCATTACAGACTGACCCCCCATCACAGACCCCCCATTACAGACTGACCTGACCCATAGCAGACCCCCATCATAGACTGACCCAAACCCATCACAGACCCCCCATCACAGACTGACCCCACATCACAAACTGGTCCTGACCCATCACAGACTCCCCATCACAGACTGATCCCCCAAATCACGACTGACCCCTCAAATGACAGACTGATCCCCCCAATCACAGACTGAGCCTCCTTCACAGTCCTCTCTCAATATCTAACTCCTTTACAGCACAGCAATCCCTCCTCCCCAAAGAACCCTATCTTATTCACACAAGACATGGAGTCTGGCCGCTCTGGACAATGGGTGGGACTTTTCACGTTAAAAGTGAGTGATTTATTGCTGATACCGCCCCGCTGCCTAGCAACCAATCACTCACTTCTTAACTTAAAAAGTCCCGCCTTTGTCTAGCGCTTCATGTTTTGTGTGAATAAGACAGGCAGTGTGGGGAGGGAGCAGTGCAGTGATATTAGAGAAGGCACGGACCTGCCACACCTGCCATGCTGCCAGGGCCGATCCTAGGGTCACAGACGCCTGGGTGCAGAAATATTTCTGGCGCCCCCAACATGGGCATGGTCATCTTACCAACTCCTCCCTTTACAAATGTTTCTATGGCAACGACTCAAAAACAGAGATGCTCCCCTTAGAAGTCTTTGTTACCCTGGGATCCTCCCATGACCTCTTAACAATAAAGAAAATACAGAAAGAGAGTACACTGAGACCTGGAGGGGAGTCTCTCTGATGCACACACAGAGGGCTGTCTGTTAGAAAGAGCCCCTAGACATAATACAGTCAAAGACTGCAGACATGATACAGGAGATGGTCAGAGACTGCAGACATAATACAGTAGATGGTCAGAGACTGCAGACATCATACAGAAGAGGGTCAGAGACTGCAGACATGATACAGGTGATGGTCAGAGACTGCAGAAATAATACAGGAGATGGTCAGAGACTGTAGACATAGTACAGGAGATGATCAGAGACTGTAGACATGATACAAGAGATGGTCAGAGACTGCAATCATAGTACAGGAGATGGTCAGAAGCTGAAGACATGGTACAAGAGACGGTCAGAGACTGCCGACATGGTACAGAAGCTAGTCAGACTGCAGATATGATACAAGAGACGGTCAGAGACTGTAGACATGGTACAAGAGATGGTCAGAGACTGCAGACATGGTACAGGAGATGGTCAGAGACTGCAGACATGGTACAGGGGATGGTCAGAGACTGCAGACATGATACAAGAGATGGTCGGAGACTGCAGACATGGTACAAGAGATGGTCAGAGACTGCAGACATGGTACAGGAGATGGTCAGAGACTGCAGACATGATACAAGAGATGGTTGGAGAATGCAGACATGGTACAGGAGATGGTCAGAGACTGCAGTTGCTATGGATGTTAGTAGATAATGGCCGATCGGCCCTCTCACCTGACCCAGCGAAACAGCAATCTGATCAGGAGTCAGCTCTGATCAGGAGTCAGCTTACTCTTAATTGCCTGTGGTGTCTCTGCTAGGTAGCACCCAGATCTGTATTTCTGCAATGACTCCATTCCTTTCTCCACCAGGGATGGCGCCAGGCTGTGTGGCTTTCCCTCTGTTGACGCAGGGCAGTGGGGTTCTCTCTCTGATGGTGTTCTCTCAGCACTGCCCTCTCCCTTTGGAGCCCTGGGTGTACTTTCCTGGGTGTAGACCCCCACCAGGACAAACCCCCCTCCCTTCATTAGTACAGACTCCCCCCAGGACAAACCCCGCTCCCTTCATTAGTACAGACCCCCCCGCCCCAGGACAAACCCCCCTCCCTCCATTAGTACAGACCCCCCAGGACAAACCCCCGCCCTACATTAGTACAGACCCCCCAGGACAAACCCCCCTCCCTCCATTAGTACAAACCCCCCAGGACAAACCCCCCTCCTCCATTAGTACAGACCCCCCAAGACAAACCCCCCCTTCATTAGTACAGACCCCCCCAGGACAAACCCCCCTCCATTAGTACAAACCCCCCCCAGGACAACCCCCGCTCCATTAGTACAGACCCCCCAGGACAACCCCCCCTCCATTGGTACAGACCCCCCAGAACAACATCCCCTCCATTAGTACAGCCCCCCCAGGACAACCCCCCTCCATTAGTACAGACCCCCCCAGGACAACCCCCCATTAGTACAGACCCCCTAGGACAACCCCCCCCCTTCCATTAGTACAGACCCCCCCAGACCAAACCCCCCCTCCATTAGTACAGACCCCCTCAGGACAAACCCCCCTCCATTAGTACAGACCCCCCAGGACAACCCCCTCTCCATTAGTACAGACCCCCAGGACAACCCCCCCTCCATTAGTACCCCCCTTCTATTAGTGTACATAAAAACACCTGGGCGGCAGCTGGAGAGGAGAAGACAGTGTGCAGCCGCGCCGCCCGGGTGGAGAACAGATGGAGACAGGCTTGGGTGGGAGTGAGAGACAGAGGAGGAGAACACATCAGGCACAGACCACCCCCCCCCCCCCCCAGCGATGTCACTTGATCTCTGGTGGCTGCTCTCCTTCTCTGACAGAAAAAAAATACAGTAGCGGCGGCGGTGACCTGCGGAGGGAGCCACCTTAGTCTGGACACAGAGAGGAGGAGGGAGGGGACCTCTCTGGCGCCCGGGTGCACTGCATGCTGCTATGTTAGTGTGGGGGCCTGGCCTCGTTGGCCTTGTGGGAAATCTGGCCCTGAGTCTCCCCCCCATTCGCGATAATGAACGGGACAAGGCAAGGATGCCCATTGTCCCCTTTATTGTTTGCGTTGATATTGGAACCTTTATTGTGTAAAATTCGGCTTAAAGGGGTTGTAAAGTTTTTTTTTTTTTTAAAATAACAAACATGTTATACTTACCTTCACTGTGCAGCTCGTTCTGCACAGAGTGGCCCCAAACCTGGTCTTCTGGGGTCCCTCGGCGGCTGTTTCAGCTCCTCCCCGCAAGCATTTACCACCTTCATGCGAGCTCCCTCGCACGGTGGTGAGTGCTTGCGGGCGCGCTCCCGTGATACAGCCGGCGGCTATAGCCGCTCGCTGTATCACTCGGCCCCGCCCCCCGGCGCGCCGCGTCATCGGATGTGATTGACAGCAGCGCGAGCCAATGGCTGCGCTGCTTTCAATCCATCCACTGCAGCCAATCAGCGACCAGGCTGAGCTGCAATGAAGCTGACGAGGACGAGGAGCGAAGATTCGAGGCGTCAGGTAAGTAAAACGGGGGGCCTGGGGGCGGCGGTACTGTCAAAAGTTTTTTCACCTTAATGCATAGAATGCATTAAGGTGAAAAAATTTTTACCTTTACAACCCCTTTAACAAGGACATTTGGGGAATAATGGTAGGAAGAACCCAACATAAAGTTGCAGCATATGCAGATGATATGCTCTTCCCAATGACTAATCCGATAATCTCGCTCCCGAACCTATATAGGGAAATTGAGATATATAGTACACTATCTTATTTCAAGAAAAATTTCTCTAATTCAGAGTAATTGGCGGTAGCTGTCCTGAAAGAAATTCTGACGTCAATAAAAGCAAACCATAAATTTAAATGGGCAGATCAATTGCTGAAGTATTTAGGGACTTGTATAGCAGCGGACCCTTTTAAAACATATGAGCTTAATTTTTTGCCAGTGTTAAATTAGGTTCAAGGCTTATTGGAGAGATGGCATAAGGGATTACATTCCTCGTTTGGAAGAAGCAATATAATTAAGATGAACATCCTACCAAAGATTTTGTACCTCCTCCAGGCGGTCCCAATTGCAATCCCTAGAAAATTTTTTAGAAACATACAAACATTACTTACAAAATGTATCTGGGCTTAAAACATCCTAGAATCAGGAGGACTTTGTTGTCCCTCCTAAAACAATATGGGGGGTTGGCAGTCCCAGATATATATAAATATAACCAGGCAGTGCATTTGGGTCGCATGTTGGACTGGTACCAACATGGAGAACTTAAAATCTGGCCAAGACTGGAGCAAGCGCAGAGTGGGGAGTTTCTGCACAGAGCCCCTTGGTGTTTCAAGGACCTGGCATTTAAAACTAATGCCGCGTACACACGATCGGACTTTATGGCATACTTGGTCCGACATTCTTTCCGCCGGACTTTCCAGCGGACTACTGCCGGACTTTCTGAACGGACGGACTTGCCTACACACGACCGGACTTTCCAGCAGGCTAAGTCCGCCCGTCTTTCCAGCGGACTTTCAGAATGAACGGACTTGCCCACACACGGACAAGTCCGTTCATTTTGAACGTGACTCGGGTACGACGAGACTAGGAAAGGAATTCAATCTCGCCACTTTTATCGGCGAGACTGACACCTTGCAAGCCTCGTCGCGGGGCATACCAGGCCCTTAGGTCTGGTATGGGTTTTAAGGGGAACCCCCTACACCGAAAAAATGGCGTGGGGTCCCCCCTAAAATCCATACCAGACCTAAGGGCCTGGCAAGCCCCGCGCTCGCCGCAATAGTACATTTTTTTTTCCTATTGCAGCGAGCGCGAGATGTAATACCCTGTCTGTCGGACCAGCATACAGATGGACGGACCTTCCGTCAGGAACTGAGTCCGGCGAGTCCGGCGGACTAGGATTTGAAACATGCTTCAAATCTAGGTACGGCAGACTTTTGGGAAAAAAAATTCAGCCGGAGCCTACACATGGTCGGATTGTCCGGCGGACCAAGTATGCCGTAAAGTCCGTTTGTGTGTACGCGGCATAAGACACACCCAACAATAGGACCTACTCTCCGTGTTTGTTACAACCTTTTATCTAAGGGCAAGTTATCTACACAGGAATCACCTTTAGTACCTATACTGGGGAACCTACAATTTTTATTAAGAATGCAAAAATGACCCTTTGACGTACTGATTAAATGGGAGCTGTACCAGGCATCGCACATTTTGAGATCTGGCAGATGGCCAACAGTGCAGGAATTGGTAGATAGAAATGGCCCTTTCCAATTAGATTTCTGGTCGGCGGCACAATTACGACATTATTTATGTACCAGGGTACCACCAAGTCCTCTGGACCGAAATCTGTTACCATTTGAGAAATGTTGTATGGAGACTGAACCAATAACACATGCTGTCTCTAGAATGTATATGTTGTTGATTAGACCACCGGAGAACTTTCAGCTACCATTTCTTCGGAAATGGGAAAAAGATTTGGGGAGGACCTTTCGGAAGAACAAAAAAATAAACGTGATACATTCAATATTTAAGACAACGATATGTATGATAATACAGGAAACTAATTATAAAATCATTTCACAATGGTACAGAACCCCAGATAAACTTTAAAAATGTTTCCCAAATGTATCAGATAGATGCTGGCGATGCCAGACAGAACAGGGGACTTTGCTACATGTTCTCTGGTCCTGCCCTAGAATGAGGACATTTTGGGGGAAGGTCCGGGAGATAATTCAAAGATTTAGTGATGTGGAACTTGTCAGAGATTCCGGGGAAAACATATAGGAATTCTATCCTGTGCTACTTGGTGAATGCAGCTAAAGCATGCATCCCGCTTAAGTGGAAACAGACACAACCCCCCACAGTTGGTATGTGGCTTAGGAGAGTAGAGGAAGTAAACAGGTTGGAAGACATAGTCTGGACAACTAGGAAAAAAAGGGAAATTTACTTAAAAACGTGGTCATCATGGAACTGCTTTATTTCTTCGGAGGAAGGGAAAAAACAAGTTGATACAATTTAAAAGGGAGGAGCGGTTCTGAGGAGGAGAGGAGAATATTGTTTAATAAGAGGGGGGGTCCTCGGAATTTAAAAAGGGAATTATTTATTTTTTTGTGGGGGAGGGGGGGTAAGGAAAGGAGGAGGAAATGGACTATAAATAGAAACAGCAGCCGGAATATCGAGAGGTAGTTGAAGTGTCCCGGCAGGGTCTGGGGGAAGCGTCCCCCTCCTGACGCAGCATTGAGTAACAACATGGAGGACGGAATTAAGAGAGGAAGTTTACTCTTCTTATTTCTCTGTCTTCATCGACTTTCTCTCTTTTTTTTTTTTTTTACCTGGGTTCATTCGTGTATCCATCTTTATTGGATAGTATATTACAAAAATACAGGAGTAGATGGAATGGAATGTAAAGAGATAGTATTATGTTTTGTTTTTTTTGTTGTTTTTTTTTAAGTTTGGCTGTATGTACAGAAATGAAATGTTATATACAGAAGGATTGTTCATTTTTCTCCTGTTATAAAAAGAATAATAAAGAAATTAAAAAAATAAATCCATCTAAAAAAACCAAAACCACAAACCAAAAATGATATTTAATTCATTTTATATTTAATGCAAACTCCCCCACTCATCCATGTCTCCATGCCTTATTATGGTTAGAAATCACGTTTAAAAACACCCCCTTAGCAGCCATCTTGAGTAAGGGCAGGTAATTCATGTAGCATTTACTTTCTAGACTTTAGCTGCCCTCAGCCAGGCATGCAGGCAGGAGAGAGTGCTTAGCCAAAAAAGCTCCTCCTCCATTTATTCAGGTGAATATGATTTATTCAGAAGAAAATGCCCATGAACCCTCCTTGGATGTATGATATCATTTTGGCTTAGGCCAGAAAACAGGAGGTAACTGCAGAAATGTAAAAAAATAAAAATAAAACAAGTATATATAAAATATACCATTACCTTCCTATCTATTATTTACTAAGGCTAGCAGCATAAGGACTAAAATAGTTACCGTTGCTTGAGAACGTAAAGTTACACTTTAAGGCGACAATTTGGGAGGCCCATAAAGCTTATATTAGGGGAAAACTGATCTCCATAGGAGCTAGAAAAAAGAAAGAAAGAGAGATAAAAATGAAAAATGTAATAAAAGAACTATACGAGTTAGAAAAACTACATAAAACACAACTAGACAGAGTAACCCACCAGAGGATTGTCATAAAAAGGATTCAGTTAAGAGACATGATGGAACAAGAAACTAGAAAGGTATTTAAAAATGTAGCAAAAAAAAGGTACAAGTAGGGGAATAAGCCCAGGAAATATCTAGCAAAAATATCAAAGGGGAAAAAAAACTTCAAATTATACAGAAAAGATAAAAAACGAGAAAGGTGAAATGAAATATAAATCAACTGAGATTGTCAATGCTTTTAAAACATACTATAGAGCATTATATGCAATCAGGAAAAATGAAACACAACAGGAGGAGGAGAGTAGGAAATCTAAAATAAAGAAGTATCTTGCTGAATTTAATCTACCAAAAATAACAGCAGAAAGTATAGAGAAATTAGACAAACCAATTACCCACGATAAAATCTATAAAGCTATAAAGGAAACACCAGGGAGGAAAAGCCCAGGCCCGGATGGCTATACGATTAAATATTGTAAAAGATTTAAAGAACAACTAGTCCCAGTACTTTGTAACTATCTAAATAATATAGGGAAAAATGAGGAAATAAGGAAAGAATCTCTTTTAGCTAATATCACAGTAATACCCAAAATAGGAAAAGATAGAACTATTTGTTCAAACTACCACCCGATAGCATTGCTAAATGCAGACACAAAGCTATATGCAAAAATGTTGGCATCGAGGTTAAAAAAACCCCATGCCGGATTTGATTAATGCAGATCAAGCAGGTTTTGTGCCAGGAAGGGAGGGCAGGGACAATAGTATTAGAACTATGCTATTAATGAAGAGTAGATCCTCAATGCTTCTTATTTCGATCAATGCTGAAAAAGCATTTGACCGACTAGATTGGGGATATATGATGAATGCACTATGAAGTATAGGACTAGGACCAAGAATTATGGAATGAATTAACAATCTATACAATCATCCAACAGCTAGGGTTGGGGTCAATGGGAGTATGTCATCTGCCTTTGAGATGTTCAGTGGTACAAGGCAAGGTTGCCCACTTTCGCCACTCTTCTACGTAATCGCATTAGAATCATTACTGATAAAAATATGGAACAATGTGGATATAGGAGGGATCAGAATGGGGGAGGAAGAACATAAGGTGACGGCATACGCAGAAGACATACTCCTATAAATGACCAAACCAAGACTGTCCCTACCCAGCTTAATAAAAGAATTGAACGAATATGGCAAGCTCACAAATTTTAAGATCAATCCTATAAAAACAATAATATTAAATTTAGAAGTAGATAAAAAGGAGGAAAAAGCACTTTAACAGGAATTCCCTTTTACCTGGGAAAAAGAAGAATTAGCATATCTAGGAATTAAAATAACACCTACTCTAGAGAAGTTATATCAAGCTAATTATATCTCACTACTAAATGAAGTGAAAACAGAGATAAAAAATATTGCGAGGAGACCAATCTCTTGGATAGGGAGGATAAATATATTAAAAATGGTGATATTACCAAAGATAATATATACATTTCAAATGCTCCCGACAGCAATTCCATTACACTTCTTTAAAGTAATAAAAACAATAATTATGAAATTCATATGGCAAAATAAAAAAGCCAGGGTAAATATTTCTCTCCTAACTAGGAAAAAAGAAAAAGGAGGGCTGGTACTTCCGAACGTAAAAAGATACTATAAGGCGATCATACTGGCAAGACTAGTAGAATGGGCAAATGCAAACACTAAAAAGAGATGGGTGAAAATGGAAGATACACTAAACACGACACAACTTCAAAAAATTATTTGGATTCCACCCAAACTGAGAACACATAGTAGTGATACACATGAGTTAACTAAAAATGTACTTAAGATATGGGATACATTATACCAAAAAGAAAAATGGGAATATAATTCACCTTTAATCACACTAACGGGCACACATTTTTTTATTCCAGGAAATGGGACACAGTTGAGAAACCAATTAGGAAACGCACAATTAAAAGATATTATTTTGCACGGTAAAATTAAGACAAAACAGGACTTATCAATGATTCAGGGGTGGCACTGGATTAATGACTGGGAATATTTGCAAATAAAACACTTAGTAAGCACAATCCCACAGCCTATTAGAGATGAGAAAGCATTAACCCCAATCGAAAAGCTGTGCAATGCAAAAACACCCGTAAAGCATGGAATATTGCAAATGTATGATATACTGTCAGAACTAAAAGGACACAGGACCCTTCATAGAAAAACGGGAACAAGATTTCGGTATGAAATTAGATGAAACACAAATGATCGGAGTGGTATATAGTTATGCATCTGACTACGATAGAGGCAAACTATAAATGTATGGTGCATTGGCATTTGACACCAGAAAGAATTATCAAATTCCAGCCAGACAGGTCCCCCCAGTGTTGGAGGAACTGTAAACAAATAGGGACAACAATCCACGTATGGTGGGAGTGTCTAGGGATAAAAGATTACTGGAAAAAAATATTAGAATATATTATGGTGATAACTGGCAAGAGGATTCCACAAAACCCCTGGAATTGTCTGTTTCATGGGACAAATAAAACAAAAAAACAACATAAGAAAACTTTGGTTCCGTACCTGGTCAACGCAGTGAAAGGACTTATACCACAAAAATGGTTGGCTGTAAGAAAACCAAGTGTTAGTCCTCATGCACATAGACGTTTTAAAAAACGAGCTGTAAAGCTAGGTTCGACGCCTGGAAAAACCGGCGTTAAAAACGCGATTTTTACCGCGTTTTGCATTAGCGGTTTTGCGCGTTTTTGCGCGTTTTTCCGCGTTAGCGCTAAGTAGCGTTTTTTAATGAAAAACACATCTCTCAGCTATATACACTCCCAAATTTCCCACAATGCCACAGAAACCAAAGAAAAATATGTTAATGAGCATGTGTCGGTGCCATTTTGGTAGGAGAGAGAGAGAGGAGAGAGTGTTTCAGAGTGTTTCAGAGTTTTCAGTATATTATGTGTATCAGTATAAATGTGTAGACCACATTTGTAATATGGAAATGGATCTGGGGGAAATGGAATGTTTTCAAAACGTCAGAGAAATATGCGCAGGGTATGATTGAATTGGATTGAACTAGAATAAGGACAACGGATCGGGCAGGGGTGAGGGGTGAGGGAAGGGGGGGGAGTGGTAATGGGATTAGAAATAAGAGAGTAGATGGAAGGTTTTAAGTTTTATGATGTAAAAGATATGTATTTTGTATGATGAATATTCTCTAATAAAAAATTTAAATAAAAAAAAAAAAAAAAAAAGAAAATTAAAAAAAAAAGGGTATGCACCCCAAATTTTTTAAAACATGGACGGTGTTAGTAGAGCAGTGGATGGTGTCAGTAGAGCATTGGACTTGTCAGTAGGGCAGTGGATGGTGTCAGTATTTTTTTTTATTTTTATTATTTTACTTTTTTATTCATTAAAAAAAAAAAAATTAGGAGCCCCACTGGGGAGCTTTGGTGAAAAAAACAAAAACCCCATTGAAATCCATGCGTCTGGCACCCTGCATGTAGATTAGGGGCCAGGTGCATGGATTAGGGGGGCGGCGCCCCTGCGCCCCCTAATGGAGTGGCTGCCACTGCCCATAGTGCTCTGAGAATAAACTGAATCAAAAAACTTTTAAAAACAAATATAAGTTGCTTAAAATATTCTAAATGAAAAAGAGCTAAGAAGACAAGCTCTGAGCTTATCAAATGCTATACAAATGTTTCATCTTATTTTGTAAATTCTGAACTAAAGAGTATCAGTTTTATCCGACGATGTTGGTTCATTTAAGATCGCCATGATCACTTTTTCAATTCTGTGCTATTTAGATGGCCAGACAATTACATACATAACAGTTGAGCAAATCCCCCCAACGTTTCCTTATACTTGAGTAATGTTAAAAAAAAAAATCTCCCAATGGAAGATTTCCCCTCCCTTCCTGTCTTAGTAACTATGGTCAACAGAATGACAAATAAGTGGAATTCTCCACAAAACAAACCCAGAAAGCAGTACCACCTGACAAAGGTTTTACCTTGTTCCCAACTCTATACAAAACTAAGAAGAAAATAGTGTAAGGTTCTGCAGAAACCTTTTCTTAGTAAGGAAAAAAAGTAATTTCCTGTAGAAACTAGTGGTGGTGAAAGATCTGGAAAGCAGCAATAAGCTTCATGTGGTAAGGGAGGGTTTACAAGGCTACATAAATTATACAGAACATAGATGATTACCGAAGTACTGAACCGTATTTATACAATAGTCAGCTATTAGATTTTTGGCACTGAAGTCTTTCATGGCCCAGGGTCAATTAAATCTGCTGGGAAGGTCTACATAAAGAAGGTAACCCCAAACTTTGCAGTTAAGGAAAATTAAACTGTAAAATTTCCAGGATCTCAGGATTCTTGCAACATATAGTACCTGTACAAGTGCGAGGTTCCATTTCTTCCCCCACTTATGCCAAAACTTGGCTGGAGTTGGATTTTAGACTTCTGAACCTAACCTACAAAGCTGTTATCTACCTGGCTACTCCACACATTTTGTCATCAGTTTCCACCCTTAACTGCAACCTGCACTATGCCACATGAGACAATTCATTCCTTTACATTCTCATAACTCTTCACTCTTGCTCTGGAATTCTTTTCCACCTGCTGTTTCTCACATTGATCAGCATCAGAACTGGACCACGGCTCAATGGAAGAAGGTGGCCTGGTCTGACGCATTCAAGAATGGTTGGAGGAACACATCATCTGGTTCGAGTTACTGATTTGGCCCACAAATTCTCCAGATCTCAGTCCAATCAAGCATCTGTGTGATGTGTTGGAAAAACAAGACCGATCCATGGAAGCCCTGCCTCGCAACTTACAGGACATAAAAGATCTGCTACTGACGGTTTTGTGCCAGATAACACAGCATACCTTCAGCATACCTTTATCTGGAAAAAAAAAATGGTGCTGTGTATGTACTATTGATAACAATTCATCAATGACAACTGCCATATTCTTATCTCTCAGGTTGAGGAGGACAGAATGACAGAATGATGCTGTAGCATTTCTTTGGTCTATACATCTGATACCCAGTGGTAATGCAACTTAGATTCATGCTATTCCATCAGTGGTTATTATTAAGTTTTGGACTAACATCGATCTACTTTAGCAGTTCAATAACCTGGCATTTTGATAACCTGTTAGCAATAACCTTTGGATATTCATTGTTATTAATATTGGGCCTTGCAGACTCGTATATTCCCCTGTAGCCTCCATTCCCTGAATAGGGGATGCGTTGGATTGGGTGCCTGACTGGTCGAGTGTACAAACAAAATTATCTCCCATGTTTATCTCCCACGGAAGCAGATTTATTATCTGAGAAATGCATTAAGAAATGGCTTTATTCCTCTGCAAATATTGGTGTAAAAATGTGAAGATAGTTGAACTTTAAAAACAATAGATCTAATACATATGAGCTGAGCAGTAGGTTTTGAGCTGATAGGAAGATATTGGGTTTGTAGCTATCTTTGAACAAACAAAAGAAGATCTCTATTATGTGAAGGAGGATAAAAGTTGTTCATTTTTTTACATTCTTTGCGTGTGTATTTTTATATATTGGTACCTTTCTCTTCCCATTGTTTTTTAGAAGTATGATTGTAGCAATGCTGCAGTATCTTTTGCTTGGAATATGACAGCTCTATATGAATTAGGAAAGAGTATATTCAGAAGAAGGGGAGGGAGGATGACAATGGGAAGGAAAAGAATATCTGCAAAATACAATGACTTTACGTTTCATGTGCTCAGCATTGGGGCTACTGGAAAGGGCTCATGTCCTAAAGGGCATGTCAAACCAAATCTTTTTCTGTAGTTTTGGATGGAGTGTCTTAGACCCCTTTACTATGTCATGTGATTCACTTCTCCAGGTTTGTCCTGATGACCATTGTGGTGAAAGAAAGTGAGAGCAAATCCCAAATGTTACAGTTTCCACTGAAATAGGAGATGAGAAGAAGTTTTGGATTTAGATACACTTCAATAACACTATGAAGAATCATGCATTACCCCACTTATCCAAAACTAAATTTCCCGATTTAGAGTCTACGCCCCTCCCATTATTCCCTCCGGGGATTGTGTGTGAAGCTGACAGGCAGACTCCTGCCGGCAGGAGAAAGCATTCACACACCCCCGATACTGGCACCCCCCCTGCATGTTTTCCTAGCTCTGGGCTGACTTGGCAGGTGCCGGTGGCCAGGGGGGGAAGGAGAAGAGCAGACACGCATCTGCTTTCCTCCCCTTCTTGATGTGACCCAGAAAGTAACGTCTATGAGGTCACTTCCGTGTCAGCCTCTCGGTGTACCCGGCTAAGCTTAGCCGGTCAGGAATGTTTTGCAATGCGATTTGCATTGTAAAACATTCAGTGGAGACATTGGGGGTCTTTTACACCCTGCATGTTTCATTAAAGAGAACCAGTCACCTAAAAAACATCACATAGGAGACTTTTTGTCTCCTATGTGATGAAAAAAAAAAGTTAAGTAAAAAATGTATTTTTTGGGGGAAAAAAATGAAGTTACACATTTTTTTTTTTGAGGCCCCCCACCTCCACATATACGCACGTACGAACGTAAACGCATGTTTCTGGGGCACCTACATGTGAAGAGGATGATTGCAATACACGTTACATATCACTATGCACCACCTCCTCTGTAACACCAAACTGATACCAATAGGAGGCTTTTGAAGTTTGTTGCCATTTCACGGGCTTACACAAATTTAAGGTTTGACCTGTTGGGTATCTATTTACTCGGCACAACCTTGTCTTCTATATTTTACCAAAAATGTGGGTAATTTATTGTGTTTCTTTGCCCTAGAATTCGTTTTAGTAGGTTTTTTTACTGAAATTACCTTTACGGTAATATCGTGTGACATAAAAAATTTTAACTACCACTATTTATTCTCTAGGGTGTCTGTTTTTCAGAAAATATATAAAATGTTTGGGGGTTTTACATTATCTTCAGGGCTAAAATAATTTTTTGAAATAATAATTTGATGTTTACAAGTTAAAAACTGTTTTTTTTGCTAGAAAATGTCTTAGAACCCCCAAACATTATACATTTTTTTTCTAACACACTAGAGAATAAAATGACGGTCATTGCAATACTTTCTGTCACATCGTATTTGCGCAGCAGTCTTACAAGCGCACCTTTTTTGGAAAAAAAAAACACTTTTTGTAATTAAAAAATAAGACAACAGTAAAGTTAGCCCATTTTTTTTTTTTTATATTGTGAAAGATAATGTTACGCCGAGTACATTGATTCTCAACATGTCACGCTTCAAAATTGCGCCCACTCGTGGAATGACAACAAACTTTTACCCTTAAAAATCTCCATAGAATTAAAAAATTCTACAGGTTGCATGTTGTGTGGTTTAAACACTGGTTTCATATGTGGGCACTACTCACATATGCGTTCACTGCTGCATGCGAGCTCAGCGGGGTGGGGCGCATTTAAAAAAAAACATTTTCTTATTTATTTTACCTTTTATTTTTTAATTTTACACTGTTCTTTTAAAACAACAAAAAATGTGTCACTTTTGTTCCTATTACAAGGAATGTAAACATCCCTATCTTCCCCTCACTCGTCTCCATACCCAGCAAGGACAAGGTTTCGATCACCTCCGCCGCTGCCGACGGCTCCGTTATGCGGCAGAGGGCACCGAAGCACGGTGGGAGGAGTGGCCCCTCTTCCGCCGCCGATAAAAATGATCTTACGGTGAATCCGCTGCAGAGACCACTATTATCGGAAACCAGACCGCCGGCCGAAGAAGAGGATACCAGGGTTATGGCAGCTAGCTGCTGCCATAACAAAAATATCCCTCTTCAAAGTTAGGATGTATATCGATGCGCGGCGGTCCAGAAGTGGTTAACCAAAAAACCTGTATAAACCTTCAGCACTGCCTCATATTGCAGTGTCCCCCTCTGTGTATGATTTATAAATATAAATACTGCAAATACCTAATTTCACAGTCGAGATTGTGATCACATAACCAGCCAGATCTCTCCTTTCTTACTCTGAGAGATGCAGCGGGAGGGGCTGAAATTCCCCTGCTGACATCAGTCAGGGGGGGGGGGGGAGGAGAGAGTTGGCTGGTCATGTGATCACAATCTCGGCTGAGAAATTAGGTATTTGCAGCATTTATATTTATAAATCATACACAGAGGGGGGCACTGCAATAGAAGGCGGTGCTGACTGTGTATACAGGTTAGTGTTATGCAAGCAGCAGGAGGGGGGAGGGGCAGCACTGTCACAAGCAGAGAGGTGAGGGGGGAGGAGGACACAGGAGCAGAGAGGAGAGCAGATAGCAGGCTGCTGATGACAGAGGCATGTAAACTGACCACAGTGTCTGGTCTCAGCAGCCATGATACACCGTGGTCAGTTTACATAGGGGAGGGCAGAAACTGTCAGGATCAGCCGGGTATTTCAGGTGTTACAGGGGGACAAATGACACAGGACAAGCACTTTTTTGTTTGAACATTTGTAAGACATTCTGAACAATCATTCATCATAGACCCTAAAAACTTAGTTTGACTGCCATGCCAATGTAGGACTTTAATGGTTTATTTTGGATCATTACAGTAGTATACCAATACAATACAAATAATTTATCCAGACTGAGGACGACATTAACAGTTAGGCTAGGTTCACATCTGTCATAAAACACGCTCTGCTTTAAGAAAACATGTGGGGGTATGTTTTCTTATAATTCTTATTGGCACTCCCCAGGGAAAGGCATGGTGCCAACGCACCTTTTGTTTTTTGTGCAGCCGTGTTTTTAAAAAGGTTCAGGTACCTTTTTCATGCAGGTACAGCAGCCCATTCAAATTAATAGGCTGCTGTGCCAAAGCAAAAGCAGCATGAAGAACTGCTTAAATGTGAAACTAGCCTTAGAATTTCCTTTTCTCAGATAATAAGGAAATTTCCCATCCTGAGCCTTTGAATTTTCTCATGCATATGGTTGAACATGATTGTCAATTTGTCCCCATTAACCATTAGAAAATCGAATGAACGTTCTAAAAACAATTTTTCTAAATAAGATCTGACCGTGTATAGCCAACTTACTTTGGGGTTCATTTATAAAGCAGAGAATTTGACTTTGACAAACATTCTCTGATAGAGAACAATCCAGGTCCATGCATTTTAAATGAGGGCGACCAATTCACCAATAAATGTTTGTGAAAGTCACATTCCATCTACGCCTATAAAAAAAAAAAAAAAAAGTCAGCTGTCTTATGCAGCAAATTTTCATCATATCATCTTATCATAACTTTCACTCTGCTTGTTAAGGATAACACAGATGTATGATCTGCTTCATTGCAAACATAGCTCATCTGTCAACAATGCCTCCTCCTTTTGTCATAGCTGGCTACACTCCAATACATCATTGCGTATTGCACCTTGTTAGCAACAAACAAAGGTTTGTATAGGTTTCTGCTGGATGAAGTCCCTCAGATAGTTACAGTCAGAATAAAAAATGTTATCTTTATATATATTGTATTTAGGATATATAAATCTGAAGACAGCAGGTATACATGTAAAACATATGTAGGGAGATTTGTTTCATCCCTGTGTATCATCTGAGGCTGTTCACTTCACTGGGTATATGTGAGGGTTTACATTCACTTCAACCACTTGGCAACCAGCCGCCGCAGTTATACTGCGGCAGGTCAGCTCTATTGCGTGAATCGCTGTACTGGTACAGCGCTTCGTGTAATAGATACAGCGCACGCCCGTGGCGCCGGAGCCGATGCACGTGGCCGACGGCCACAATGTCCGCCAGCCATGCGTGATCGCTCCACAGAGAGGCAGAACGGGGTCTATGGAAATGTTTGACCACTCTTCCAGAAGTGCATTTGTGAGGTCAGGCACTGATGTCGATGAGAAGGCCTGGCTCTCAGTCTCTGCTCTAATTCATCCCAAAGGTGTTCTATCGGGTTGATGTCAGGACTCTGTGCAGGCCAGTCAAGTTCCTCCACCCCAAACTTGCTCGTCCGTGTCTTTATGGACCTGTGAAGGGACGCCGTGCTGTGTATTACAGAAACAATGTCACAGCATGTGCTCTCTTTGGCATTGAGCTCAGACAGTGAGCTCTTTACTGCCACCTCTGGATACCATGTGCATGTGCACCCCTCATGTACTGGGCTTTTCTGTGCCAGCAACATGTCAGCTTTGTGAAAACAAGCTGGGACCAGGTAGGAAGAAATTCTTTACAAGTAGGGGATGTGAAGGAAAGGGAGGGGGGCTGTTTGTGTACAGGGAGGGGCCAGAGCCTTGTGTGTTTACAGATTTGTGTATGTGTGGGCTGACATATATATATATATATATATATATATATATATATACACAGAGGTGTGTGTGAGGGCTGGCATATATACAGGCAGTGGTGGCGCCCCCTCTCTCCAGCCACCCACCTCTATGTTTCATGGATAGATTCATGCATTGCATTGCATGAATCTATCCATGGCCGCTGTAGCCACCCCCTATGCAGGCGTCCAGCCCCTTTTCGAATGCTGGGCGTCTGAATTACAGCGGCGGGCGTGTACTTTTGAAGCACCTCATTAGAGCCATAGGCTCTAATAGGCTTCAAAAAAGGTGAACGGCCCATCGGCGGGGGGAAGGAGGATGGGGGCCGAGCTTCTGGCTCGCTACGGAAAACTCACCCGGAAGTGGGAGCGGGTACCTGTCAAATAACAAAAGGTGCCAATGTGCCAGCGGAGGGGGGAAGGAGAAGCAGACAAGCGGAGCTTCCCCTTTTGGGTGGAGCTCTGCCTTAAGCAGGGGTTAAAGCCCAACTGAACTTCCAGTTTAAATAAGTAAAATACATACTTTGTGCATCAAATCAAAAGCTGTGCAAAGTCTTACAGTCGGTTAACTTTAGAGATCAGCCACATCCTGAGTATAACAACCTGTTCCCATCCAGCATGTTTTAGAAAAGGAACCATGATCTCTGTGTGGAAGCAGTAATCTCTTTGTAGAGGTCCGACACTCACCCCTGATGAATCTGAGATAGAGCTTTCCACACGGGGGGATGCACAATTTTTGCTGACTAGAGAGCTATAGGCGTGATGGAAAAGGGCGTGTGTCAGACCACTGTTTCCACAGAGAGAGCAAGGGTACTTTTCTGCAGCATGTTGGCAGGGTACAGACTTTTCTACTTAAACTGTGTACGGTAACGTACATGTGTATTGCCAGGTTTCTTCCAGGTTTGGGGTGCACATGCGCACACCCCCCCCTGACCCGTGCTGTGTCCAATGAGTTTGTCAGCAGGTTTAAGCCAATGATTTAGTTTGAAACCTGTTGATTGGCTCTGTCCAATCACAGCACAGATTTCTGTGTTTACAAACACACAGAACTCTGTGTACAAAGAACAGAAACCTGGCTGTTTCTTCTCCCTGAAAAGCAGTAAAAGCAGCACACATTACATTTGTTAGGCACACAGTTAACCCTTTGATTTCCCCTTGATGTTAAAGCGGGGGTCCACCTATCTATCGTTTTTTTTTTTTTTTTGAGTTCATTCACAAAATTTTCTTCTCAGCATTACATACTCACATATTGTGTGTAATATGTCCGCCTGTGTCAAATTTCGTCGGAAAGAATAACTTATATTATTCACTGCAGGCGGTTTCCATCTTCATTGTGGGCATTTGAAGCCCACAAGCATTTATTTCCTGGATGTGGTGAATGCTGTGCTCCCAGCATTCACCGCTCGTTCCCGCACATGCTCAGTGGCATCCTGGGAAGCCTGAGACTAGCTCCCAGGAGTCTGGGAGAGGCTAGAAACACGCCTACTCCCACGGGAGGAGAACCAGGAAGTGCAAAGAAGAATAGAAAAATAAAAGGTAATTACGGCGATTTAAATTTTTTTAAACAGCATGTCAGCATCTAGACAAGGAAGAGAATACATACAGATATTGTTCAAAATTTGGGTGGAACTCCGCTTTAACTCCTTCCCAGTCAGTGTCATTAGTACAGTGTACAGTATTAAAGTGATTGTAAAGGAAAAATGTATTTAAAAAAAATAACAAACATGTCATATTTAGCTGCTCTGTGCAAATGGTTTTGCACAGAGCAGCCCCGATCCATCTCTCCTCGAGTCCACTGCAGCCCCTCCCCCTTACCGAGTGCCCCCCATAGCAAGCTGCTTGCTGTGGGGGCACTCTTGTGTGCTCACTCTCGAGGTGGCTTTCTGCATCCATAAGACAGAAAGAGCGTGGCTCAGCCCCACCCCCACCTCGCTGGTTGTGTTTGACAGCAGCTGGAGCCAATGGCTCGTGCATCTCAGCCAATCACTAGGGAGAGACCCGGGAGAGCTTTGGGTCTTGTGCACATAACTGAATTGAGATCGGGCATAGGTAAGAATTAGAGGAGGGCTGAGGAGGGAGCTGCACGCTGAAGGTTTTTTACCTTCATGCATAGAATGCAAGAAGGTAAGAAACCTTCAGCCTTTACAACCACTTAAACACTGATAACTGTATTAGTGTCACTGTCAATGTCAGTGTCAGTTAGTGACCCTCCCAGTCAGTTTTATGTAAGTGAAAACACTAAATCTAAATCTGCGCAAATGACAAAATTGCAATAGTAATAAAACAGTGAGAATAAGTGCAGCTCATTGTATGCAAAAGAAAATAAAAGGAAATTAATTAAAATTAATTAATTAGAACCGTGCTCTCTCCAAGATATAATATTTCAAAGTGTTTTAAAGTGCAAATGCTCTAATTGCAAAGACCAAAATCAGCAAACATAATGAAGCATGTGATGTGAAAATTATGTAAATTGTGCATGACAACTACAAAATTACAAACAAAATAAGTGATCAAAATGAGTGATCAAAAAAATATTGATATTCAAAATGTTCATTCAATTCATGTGAATCTTCCGAATCTTGGTATACAGCAAGGAATAGATCTTTCCACCACCATCATCTGCCACACATCCTACTCACCAGATTTCCATGACACCCATTACAGGTAGTCATATGCGCCTGTGGGTAATACCAATGGAAATTCCTCTGGGCCACAGCTCTGGTCCAAGCGGATGATCAATCAGGAATCGATCTACAGGTAATCACGAACGCTTGTGGGAAATCTCAAGGTGAAGGATTTTTCATAACCACAGCAGGTATCCAAGGATTAGTGGAAAATAAAAAGAAAAAGGGCTTCCATGGTGAAGTATATCACAATTTAGTCCAAAAATGTAAGTTAAAAATAGGTTTAAAATCAAGTGTCCATAGCAGCTAAAACATCCACGTATTAGAGACGCTGTTAGCGTTCCAGGCTGCGTTGCAAACGGCGGAAGTGATGTATCACGTTCAAGCCACCTTACGCATTTCGTCAGCACGCTCTCACATCATCAGGGTCCCAGTCAGTATCTGTTAGCACCAGACTGATCACCACTATATCACAGTCCCACTATAAGTTGCTGATCACTGTCATTACAGTGTACAGTCTATAGCTGAGCAAATTCCAGTATATATACCAGTTTGCAGGTGCTACAAGTTTCCCAAAAACCAATTAAGAAAAAATTTATTTTTCTATTGGATATGTTTTATAACAAAGTAGAAAAGATTTTTTTTTCAAAAAATGCAGTTTTTTTTATATATATATTAAAAAAAATAAAAAAAAATATTGGTGACCAAATTTCACCAAAAAAGCTCTATTTGTGGGAAAAAAAATGAAAATGATTTGCCTACAGTGTTGCAATTGCTAGTTAAAGTAATACAGTGCTGAATAGCAAAACAATGCCCTGGTCATGAAGGGTGAAGTGGTTAAAAATAAAAATAATATTTACCTGCTCTGTGCAATTTTTTTGCACAGAGCAGCCCCAAACCTCCTTTTCTGTCTGTTTTCCCCAAACTATTCTTGAACCATTTTTTGCAGTGTGGCAGGGCACATTATCCTGCTGAAAGGGGCCTTTGCCATCAGGGAATACCACTTCTGTGAAGGGTTGTACTTAGTGACCTGACCAACAATGTTTAACTAGGTGGTAAGATTCTAAAAAGCGATCAATGGTGGTAGAGCAGTGGCTCAGGTGGCAATGCTGCCACCACCTCAATGCTTGTTTTTTTTTTGTTTTGTTTTTTAAATGAACAGTGATTTTGCATTGAACTAACGTGCCACAAACGCAACCCAAGGGTCTGGCTTGCAGTTATGGCGCAGTTCCATTGTCTTCATGGGTGAGTTTGACAAGTGTTACCACCAGTCAAATTCAATGAGCAGAGTTAAATTTGCTGTTAATTTGAGTGTGGCATATATGTGGCATAAATAATGATATTTGAAGCGCTTCACAATGTGCATAAAAATGAATATATATGAATAAATATAAATACTCAAATAAACCCAGCGGTGAGTAAAAATTCCTAAAAAATCCAGCAATCAAAATAGTGTTAAATTATAAAAAATTAGTGACACCAAATGTGTAAAAAAATCCACATAAAAAATCCACATAAAAATAAATATATAGGGATGTATTCAGAAGGTTCAATTAAACAAGTGTAGAATCCGATTGGTATAGAGCTTTGATCCAGTCCCACTAGCAAAGCTGTTTAAAAACACTTGCTTAATTAAGGTGCTCATTGACCTTTATAGTAACAATGTTTCTTTTGCTTCTGTTCACAACCAATGTGAGAATCATAAAACAGATCTCATTTGACAGGCAGATAAGAGAAAAAAACAATCATGATGCAATAGTTAGGATACCAAGGTACACAGGCAAACTTCAATCCACTCACGTGTGCCTTATAATGATAAGGCATATGCAGGTTTTACTATAGCAGTCAGCCGCCTTAGACAGGAGCAGATTCACTGCAGTACACTGAGTGATACTGCTGATCTGCACAGAGCGTCCTTGGCTCCTCCCACGCGTTACATCACAGTCACGTGACTTTTTCATATGTGGCATAGCCTTGTTAAAGCGGTAGTAAACTGCAATTGATGAAAAAAAAAAGCCCTGCAAGGTAGGGCTGGGGAAAAAAATCGATTTAAATCTTGACTCGAGTTGAGAGGTCAAATCGATTCAAAATTTAAGCAAATCGATTTTTTTAGATTTTTTTTTTTTTCACCGCGCCGGTCCTGAGGAGCTGCGGCAGGAATTTTTAGGTGAGGCCACGACTTCGGCCTAGTCCGCGAGGCTGGAAGCCGCGGACTAGGCCGAAGCCACGGCCTTGCCTGAGAACTCCTGCCCGCAGCTCCTCAGGACCGGCGCGGTGTCCAAAAAAAAAAAAAAAAAAAAAACCTCGATTCGGATGGTGAATCGAGTTTTTATTTTTTATAAAATCGCAGATTTTTTTTTTTTTTAGAAAATTGCCCAGCTCTACTGCAAGGCAAATGTCATAATGTGCTAGTATGTACATTATGAGAGACTTACCTTAGAACAACCCCTCCAGCATTGCATTGTCACCACTGACAGGGGCAGGGCTGACATCTTCCCCCTGGTCTTCCATCCAGGTTCGTGTCCTCTGTCTACATGAGTGGCTGGGGGAGGTGATGTCGCAGTTTACGGTACAGGCTCTGAAGGCCTGGCACTGTATGCCGGACCTTCAGAGTGCATGCACCGGTAACGTCACCGGCTGCATGCATTCTGAATATCACCTAAACTGTGCAAGTTTAGGAGATATTGACAGTACCTACCGATAAGCCTTACTTTAGGCTTGCCTGTAGGTACAAGTGATAGAACAGACTTTACTACCACTTTAAGCTTTTCGTGGGCCTGTGTACACAAGGTCTGTGGAAACAAGGTCATAGAGAACAATTGTTTTCTATGTGCTCTTGCATCGATGAATACAAAATTTTGCCTAAATCCCTAACATTTTTTTGATAAATATAACTGGCATCAAACTTAGGAAAGTCTTATGTCAGAGTGATGTTTTGGGTCGTCTGCTGGATATTATTTGACTATGTCAGTTTAGTACAAAACTATAAAATGGTTGCATATGTGCTTTTATTGCATGTAAGTTAACCATAAAACATCCTTTAGTATGCGGAAATACAAGTTTAACAGTTTCTTTGGGAAAAGCTCAAAGCTTTTAAATAGAGGTAAAAGTCAGAAACATGATTGTGTTTATAGTGAAAGACATGCAGTCCTTAAAATATGTCACACGCTGGCTTCACGGCATTCCTGAGCTGACTTTGTTTGCTTTGGTGTGTATTGTCATTACGGTTATGTTGTTGGATTGCAGTAAATTCTCTTTTTCATGCTTACTCATGGACGCCTACTTTCACCAAGATAAAACTCCAGCTACGTATATGGAACACCTTTCTATTATACTGTATCCATTTTAAGTTAACCAAATATAATTACATTAATTACAACTGAAATCAAGCTTGCATTGGGCATGTAAGCAGATACATATACAAGGAACTGACTTAGGTGGCCTTTCGGCAGCATGAGAGCTCAGGATGGGCTATACCGGTGTGCTGAGTGCCAACCTTCAGTAGTTGTCTGGGTGCAGAGCTGCAGTCTAATGTACAGAAATACTACTTGCATCTCAAGTCTTTTATGAATCTTTTTGCAGCCTAATGCCCACAGCTATTTACATTTTGTCACCAATTTATTCATTACATTTTCAGGTGCCTTGTAGGTTTGCCACCTTTTCTTCAAACCAAACCTGAACACTTTAGCGATGCAGCGGCGAATGCTGTGAACTCTGAAGTAAGGATGTTTCTGCTCACCAAAAGGTCCCACTTTAGAGTTCCCAGCATTCCCCATTAAATCAGGGTTCCCAAAGACCCCTTACATCAGAGTCCACAGGGCACCCCTTACATCTGAGTCCATCTTACCTTAGTGTACTCGCTCGCTCAGAGGTAGGAGAAAGAAGGGAGGGAGGGGGGAGACTTCATTCACAGACATTGGTTGTAGGCTCAGGCATCGACACCTTTCAACCATGATGTATCTGCCGGCTGCTGATCTTTACATTTCTAGTTCATCCATCCCTTTCCCGAGGCACAGAACAGTGGGGATTGGTGGGTGGGCAGACAGAGGGGTAAGGGTGGGAGGTGGAGGAGCAGATTAAACCCTCTCTCCTGTCCATGTATGGGGGTGGGGCCCATGCGCACACCTATGTACTCGGTGGTGGTTGTGGTACTCAGTTACTTGGGGAACTGCAGCCCAATCTAAATAACGTGTCCGGGTTTCAGGCAGTCTGAAACCCAGACACACGATTCAAAACCCAGACTGTCCGGGTCAATCCCGGACAGTTGGCAACCCTAGTGCCTCGCAAACAATCTGTTTGGCTGTTTTCTTAGCAGCTGTAAACAGGAAAATATACAGTTACATTGAAACACAGAGTGCCCTCGAAAGGACTAGTACACACTTGTGTTTGGGAGACATTTGCCATGTCACAGTTAAAATACCCCCCCGTCACTTTCAGTGGCAGTATTTCCAAAGTTAATGGGTCCATGCCAAAACCACCCCTATGACTCCATGCGAATTTGGCATGGTGGTGTGGCATTAGGAGGGTTAAGGTAGAAATAAAGACAAAACTTTTTTTCATTTTGGATAAAATAAAAAGGTGGGGTTTTTTGTTGTCAGCTTTTTTTTTTTCATTTTCATTTTCCCATTGGAGGAGATTTCCCTATTTTCCTGAAATGTGAGGGAATCCCTGGCTGTCACCAGAACTAGTGTCCCCATTGGAAGATTTCCTCTGTTTCTCACTGGTGACAACTGAGAATTTTGGATTCTCTTTCACTCTCACTCTCTATGATAACGGCAAACAGGACAAATAGAGAGGGTGAATCTCCCTAATGGGTAACAAACAGCAATAAAAACTGACAGGTGCTCTCCGCTCTATCGAAAACTAAAAAAAAAAAAGGGTTTGCCTTTAGTTATACTTCAAAACTGGCAATGGGGAGGCGACATTGCCTCCTTACCACTAGTCAAATGCCTCTTAAAAGCGATCCACCACAGGCCACTTTGCAGAGTGGCTTAAAAGTCTGCCATTTGTATAAACATGGCCTAATTACAAATGTCTAAATTTAATGCAATGCCAGAATATGGAAGGTAAAAGCTGCAGTTATGACTCAAACGTTATGCCCTTAGAAAACAAGAGGAAGCACCTATAAATGTGTAGATAAAATGCAATAATTAAAATAAGGAACACTGTAAAAAATGTAAACATCTTCACAAAAGTTTCAACTAAATGTTACTGTAATGTGAACTTACTGAAAATGAACAGCAGTTCCCCTTTAAAGCTGAAATCCACCCAAATATAAAAGAAAAAAAAAAAGAAGAAGAGGAAAAATGAATGTAATTCTGTATTCATTAAATATTACATTACATTTTTTTTTAAATACAAGCGGTGTAAGTACTGTACATGTTTAGTTCAATCTTAGTTTATTGTATAACAAAATGTGGATACAAACATATAACCATTACAAATACGGGTATAAAGCATATAGCAGGAGTGTACCAAGATCTTCAAATTTAAAAAATGGATCATAATAACAATAACACTTACAGTATAAGGTATAGAGTGACTACCCAAATATCGACATGTTGGATAGAGATCATTAGACAAAAGTAAAAATCTTCTAATATTCAGATTTGGAGAGAAATTGCTGAGTATGCTATGGGGATCACTATGAAGTAACAAACATTTGATAATTTGTCACAAAAGCAAGAAAAAGAGTCAGACATAAGTAGTACAAAGTGTGCAAGAAAGGGTAAGGGACAAAGATTCTAGAGAGATAAGTCATGTTTAAATTGTCAAGGCCCGGGAGAAGTATTGGCTGAAACTCCCCTGGCCCAGGTGAGAAAGTTAGATGAGTAGCGGAACACAGACTACGAGGTCCAGGTTATAAAAAAACATCTTCTTTGCCTGCCCCTGTTTATATCCCTGATAGAGTCTAGCTTTGTGGCCCACTCCCAAGAGAAGGCTTGTTGGTCGATTTCCAAGGACGGGGAATAATTGCCTAGCGGTGGATAAGAAGTGACGGAGAATGTCTCTTTTAATGGATTTAAAGGGTCCAAGGAGTATCAACAGAAGAGCTACTTCATGTGAGGTTTGAATAAAAGTCGCCATCATTTTGCAGTATAGGTCAAAGATATGTTGCCAGGAGTACCTAATAAGAGGGCATTCCCACCATATCTGGAGCATAGTGCCCCTGGAGGAACTGCAATGCCAGCAAGAGTCAGGTGTTGAACGATTGAAATGGTGTAAGATGGAAGGGCTACTGTACCATCTGGTAAGCACCTTTAACCCTGTTTCTTGATGTTTAGTAGCTAGAGGTGGTATTTGGGCTAGGGCAAAACATTTTAGTCAATCAGATGGAAGGATAGAATGATGAAGCTCAGATTTCCCGACCCGCGCGTAAGGGGGTAGATTGGGAGAAGATGCCGACAAAAGCAGAGAGTACACTTAAGAGACAACATGTAACGGAGGATCGTCCTGCAAGAGCAGAAACCCATACGGTTTAGATTGTACGTCTAAGAGGGAAGGGAAAGAACGTATATATGATAGGGCCTGCCGTCGCGTTAACCAGTGAGGAAAACTATATGAATGTGTCACGGAGGGAATAGTCACTGTTATGGTCTAGGTTAGCTAAGGCCAGCTGCAGATAGCATCCTGGATTAGCCCCCAAATGTAACAAGGCCCCCTAAGGGGCTGCTTGGATTTACCTGCTCATCTGCACTGCCATGACCTAATGAACATTTCAACCCACCTGACACTCTGGGTTCAGACATCTTTGCACCACCTTAAAGTAATGAGTCAGGCAACTCTGTGCGTTTATGTTTTGATAATGTTTACTAGAACAGTTCGAAGAAGATATTGTCACAAAAAGGAGGTAATAGATCTGCTGAGTTTTGAGCAACAGCGCCAACTCAGCAGAGGAATCTCTCCGAATAACATAAGTCAAGATATTTGTAGGTAAATAGTCAATTATATACACACACACACACACACAAATACATGTACAGTGGAATACTGCTTGCACCTGAAAGGATAAACAAAGATTAAGTGGTTATACTGACAAATTTCTAAAGGGAAACCTTGGCCAGCCTATAAACCTTTAACCCTAATGAAAGAACAGCCTTAATAGCAATGGTATAAGGGCCCTTATAGCAATAATGACAGCAATGTGCCCGTTGCAGATCTGTTGGTCTTCGCCGGCAGTAGGAGCTCTTTAACATTATCCAACAAGGTGTAGCAGCAAGCAATAAGGTTTCTTGGAATGGTAGAAGCTAAATGTGTCTATGCGCAGTGTTCAAGGTAGGTTCAGTAAATATTTCCAAGGTAAAGATGTCTGTGCAAAGTGTCCCAGTGAAATGGTAAGAAAGGATTTGTAAAGGTGGGGGTGATTGCCCTCTCACCAATGACGAGGCTGATTTAATGCCTTCTGGACAGCAGCTCCTGTAGCAACACACGTGCAGCGGATCCGCTATATCGATATCCCAATGTGAAGCTCAGAACACAGGTTGGCGGGTGACCGAAGTGGTGCTGGATGGATGTCTGACGGACAGCAAGCAGTGCTAGGCCCCTCTCATCCGGGTTGGAACGTTGTACATCGTGTGGTAGACCGCGACCTCTCTCCCTATGCACGGAGAGGTCCGTCTCGGATCAGGTCCAGGAGGAAGAGACCGCAGGGTGGGGCATTGGCTTGTTTTATAGCTCCTCCTAGCAATATCTCTAATGGTAGCAAAGATCTCTGGGATATGTAGTCCAAGTGCATAGTCATGCGAACCAATTATCAGTCTGAAGAACTACTCCCACAATTCCTTTAGCTTGGCGCACAAACATGATGTCAGAAAAATATTTGGAAAAAGGAAACTATTTAAGGGACTAATCCTGAAGTTCTCTGCCACATCCCCAAAAAAATAGTGGAAAACAGTGGACGTGGGAATCCACCTACCTGCATTATTGCTGTGTACCATCTTTTTGTAGAGGAACATTTGATCTGTGAGTACCCATCTGTATAGTGTATACTCTCTATGTATGCCTGCCTTTCTGTAAACTAACTTTTATATGTACAAATTTACTGTCTATTTACTGGCTGAATATATATATATATATATATATATATATATATATATATATATATATATTTCTTTTGATAGAAATATAACAGCACGCTCTGCCTGAAACCCTGAAGAAGGAAGTACATACACCATAAAAAGAAACATATCTTTTTGTGTTTTCCGAAACATGTAGGGTTCTTTCTTTGCTGTAGCTACGTTTTTCTTTTGACCCAAGGTCCTTAGAGTTATTGTTTGCTGCAGCATCGAGCAGCTGTATTTCTATATTTGTGCTCTTGTTCCCACAAATGTTTTTAGATGTCTATATTATTGTATATTGAATAACATTTATATTTTTATACATATCTTTGTACCAACTGTCTATCCATCTTGTGCTGGTTCCCTGCCCATACTATCCCTTGGGGCATCTTCTTTTTTCCACAAACATGATGTCAGTTGATAACACCGGGCACTAGAGGGACATGCGATGCATAGAAACACTGTGCTTTGCAATTCTAATCCACATTTCTACATATTTAAAAGTTCAAACTTGTTTTAGTTTAATTTAAAATTGCTGACCTTTCCAAATCTCTGGAATTCTGCCAATATCGAAGGGAGGGAGTTTAGTAGTTGTGTAACAAATAAAAGCAGGTCATCTGCAAATAAAGCTAGTTTGTTGTATAGGGGACCCACCGAAATGGCCCTCACAGTTGGGTTTTGACGCAAGGCCGACATCCTTGCATCAAGGGGGACATCCCTGTCGTGTACCATTGTGGATACAGAAAGCTGGTGATAAAAAGCCATTATTCTAATCCTAGCCAAGGGTGAGGAATAGAGGGACATTATCCTCGAGACCATGTATGGGCCTAAACCTGACCAATCTATTGTAGGGATAGATGTAGGAACTGCCAACCAACACGGTCAAATGCTTTTTCTGCATCAACTGCAAGAAGGCACAGAAGGACAGCTTAAGTGCGAGTATAATCCGTCAGCAACAGGGTTTTCAGTGTGTTATCTCTGGCCTCTCATTCACTCATAATGCCCACTTAATCTAAATGGGTCAAACAAGGTAGTAATAGTTGTAATCTACTAGCAAACACCTTGGAAAAGATTTTCAAATGAATGCCAAGGATATAAACCTATAATTTGCTCAATTAGTGGGGTACTTACCAGGTTTCGGGATAAGAGATATGTGCCTCAAGTGTTTGGCCCCTTTCACACGGGTGCCTCTGCTATATGGAATCCGCTTGCTCAGTGGGGGATCTGTCCGCTGATCCCCCTCTGAGCAGGCGGATGACAGGTCCATGTTTGCTCCACTATGCAGAGCAGACATGGACACAGTCCCGCTCTCCTCTATGGGGCAATCGTATCGAAACGGACCATCTGTCCGTTTCCATCTGATGTCATCTGATCCGATTCACCATCCGTCTGTTTTTGGCGGACAGGATCGGATCAAATGGCGACAGGTGTCAGTGGACACATGTGTCTGCTGACATCCGCCGCTCAATAGAGGACAATGCAGGGTCTGATCAGGTAATCCTGGAAAAACTGACAGGCGAACCTGATTGGAAAGTCTGTGTAAAAGGGGGCTTCAGGAAGGGGACCCATTGCCTTCTGTTAAAGAGTTGAATACTTTAGTCAGAAAAGGGTTTAGAAGGGAAGCAAAGTGTTTTGAAGTGAAGCCGTTGGGACCTGAACTCTTTCCGGTGGGAGTGCTTGCAACAGCCTTGGCAACCTCATCTTCAGATATAGGGTCCTCAAGGTGTTTGATCATGTACACGATTTTGCCTTGGTATAAACCTATTGCAGTTCGTGTACAATAGAACTCAGAATGAGTGAGGGAAAAGCAGCACAAGGAGCCAATCAGTAGTGCTGCAGGGTGAGGAGCTTTGTGACTGGAGGAGAGAACAGAGTGACAAATGATTAAGCTCATGAGCTGGTCATTCAGCTGCTGGGAGAAGGGGGGGGGTGATTGGATGGACAAGACCTGTAGGTGTTCATGAACTTCAGCATAAAACAGGTAGGTTTCCTACCCGGAATAGCATACTATTCAGATTATTCAGGATTTGGCACAATATTATACTAGGTGTTTGCTTGCCACCTAAGGGCACTGCAATTTTATTCAGAATTTTTCAGATTTCTTACCCTGACAAACAGGTCTGTGCTATGTCCAAGCTATGCAAATCTCAGGACTGTATAGACAGAACAAATCCTATTGGCAGGTAAAACTGTTCTCTAATATATATTTCATCTGTGTATTTTGTACTATGTCTGGAGTTCAGCCTTGAGCCATGAGCTGTAGGGAAAAGGTGAGGCTTTGTACGAACCCCAACAGTCAGCGTATGGCAATGATTGCAGGAAGGAGTCTCGCCTACACAGTATAGGTGACTCAGATGGTTTATGAAATGTGTGATTTGTTACGATAAGGCAAAGCCCTCTTGCAGCTGTGACGCCCACTTACAAGTTTTGGCGCTTCTGTAAGATGAATGAGATTACACTCTTTATTCTAGTCATAGTATAAGACTAATAACAGGTAACATCACTAACACGGCTTCTGTATTAAAGCTGATCTTTGGACAGATATGAAAGGCACAAATTAATGTATTAGTCATCCATAATTTAATCATTCATAATGTAATCATTCATACATCATTACATTTATTTTTATATACAAGCAGTGTAAGCACCTGAATGTGCCTTGGTATCAGCTTATTGCAGCCCTTGTACAGCATAGCACTGGTGTGAGAGGAAGAAGCAGCACAAGCTGCCAATCAGTTTAGCTGACAAGGATGCTGATGGAAGGAGAAAACATTGTGACAGAGATGAGCTAATCGCTATATTGCTCCTTTTTCACTGTCTAGTCACAAGCTGGGGCTCATCCAGGCTAAATTACAATCATATATAATAATTTCCCTCAAAGGGAAATTAATAGATGATTATAATTTTGTTGGAGTTCAGATGCTATACAAGTTGACATATAAAGGTTTACAGTTGTAAGACAGACCGACACATTTTTCCCCTCTTGTTTCTAAATAGCAGGTTGAGGATGACCTAGGCTCAGAGTGGGGTAAATGATGCTGGCCATCAGATTGAGGACATCTAGTGGCAGAGGAAATATTGCAGGGGCAATCTCTGGATTGAGGCTAAATATTATAGAAAAAGCTTTTTTTTTTCATTTAATTGTTTAAAGCGGAGCTCCACCCAAAAGTCTCATTTGTCTCCTCTCCCCCTCCAGTGCCACAATTGACACCTTTCGGGGGGGGAGGGGGGAAAAGATACCTGTCTTTGACAGGTATCCTGATCCCACTTCCGAGAGTCCGGGCCGTGGCCCGTGACGTCACCGCAGGGCTCTCTCCTCCTCCCTCCTTCTCCTCTCCCTGTCGCCGGGCCAGTAGAAGAGAGGAGCGGGGCCTCGCACATGTGCAGTTGGGTTCCCGCCGTGAATCCTTAAGGCTACACTCCCGGGTACCCTTACACACAATGGTGGCGGCAGCACCCAGCAGCTGATGGAAACATCAGCTGCGGTGCCGATATCGCTGGACTCCAGGACAGGTAGGTGCCTATTGTTAAAAGCCAGCAGCTGCAGTATGTGTAGCTGCTGGCTTTTATTATTTTTTTGGGGGGGGGGCTGAACACCACTTTAGTGTGCTATTACTTTTTTATCTTGTTTTTTTGGCTACATTTCTGCTTTAACCACTAGGTTGTAATTATTGGAACTAACTCAATCAGAAATTCTGAACTTTGATCACCCACACCTTTGCATTATTTGATATGAAGATAACTGTACCTGCTGTATCTGAACATGAAAATCTGCAACGTTTTACTGCCGTCTGTGTCCCTGCTGGAGAAATTTTAACATTACGTTTTTGATCCCCCGATTGCCATTACCAGGACAGAAAGTGATGGGGAATCTAATTTAACAGGACGAAAGTGGATGTCTCCTCAGGACGACACATGCTACAGTGATAACTGTCAAGGGTGGAAATGCCATGGTTGTCCCACACATTACTTGTCTGCATATGATTATCCCCCTGCTCCACAGGAGTTCCTGGTCCCCTTTTGTTGCCCTCACATTAGGCACAGCTGCCAAATAGGGGTTAGCCAAAGATCCTCCAAAAGTGACAAAGTACAACAAAGTCACACCTTCATCATCATCCCCTTGCCACTCTTCCAGGAACATTCTTCTGAAAGTGCCTTTTCACTCAACTTAATGGAAAACTTCCAGTAGAGCAGAAATTTAGGGGTGGTCGATAGAAGAGGGTGGAGGTTGTAAATAGGGCTTAGCAAGGTGAAACCCAGGTCTAAACTTCACACCAGGGACTCTACTTTTGTATCTATGCCATTGAATTTATTACATGGTCCACAGAGCAGAGTAAATTCAGGAGAAATTGAAAGATGAACTCCTGCCCACCACCTCCCAACACAAAGATTCATTTTGGTAGGATCTGCTTTTTAAAATGTAATAAATTAGCAATATTAACAGCTTTAATACTGGGCACTTTAACCCCTTTCCTGCCCAGGCCAGTTTTCAGCTTTCAGTGCTGTTGCACTATAAATGACAATTGAAGGGACACGCAACGCTGTACCCAAATGAAATTTGTATTATTTTTTTTTTTCACACAAATAGAGCTTTCTTTTGGTGGTATTTAAGTACCACTGGGTGTTTTATTCACTGATGTGCGCTGATGAGGCTGCACTGATGGGCACTGATGAGGTGGCACTAATATGCAGCACTCATATGCAGCACTGATAGGTGGTGATGATGAGCAGGCACTGATGGACACTGAAAGGCAGCACTGACTTGTATCACTGATGGGCACAGATTGGCATCACAGATAAGCACAGACTGGCATCACTGATGGGCACTGTTGGGGCTGCACTGATAACCAGGGCATCAATTATTTGTACAGGTCTCCCCTGTGGGGGGATGTTGCTGATCGGCTCTCCTCTCCTCACACTCTGTCAATGTAAGGCGAGGAGAGCAGATACTGTAAATAGAGTGTTTTTCTAAAACAAAAATAATTAAATGAAATGACAAAATACAGTGGCGCTAAAAGCAAAAACTACCTTCTATATGTGAATTTTCCTATTCAGGAAATCTGGTGACAAATAATATATATATGATATATATAATAAATCCCCCAAGTGACAAAGTGATGTTATATATAATCAATCATAAAACATAACAAAAATTGTGTAATCAAAAACAACTAGTAAACAAAAGTCCTTAAATGGTGATTTCTTCTTATGGCTTCCACCACACCCAGGTGTCCGGTGATCCCACTCCCTATAGAATTGCACTCACCGTCTTTCAGTGCCCACACTCTCGTGTAAGGCTCAAAAGCTTTCTGACCACATCAAAGGGGTCACAATGGCAATCCACAAACCAGATGTGCAAAGATCGTTCCACGTGTGAAATAAAAATAATACTCCAATAGTGCAGCAACGTATAACCAGTTTATTTAAAACACTTCAAATCTTTAGTATTCAACTCACGTTTTCCAAATATCAAAATAGCATAGAAACGTTCCCACAGCAAACAGATCTTCACAGCACAGCACAGCAAGCGTATGAATCAGCCACTCTAGAGTTGCGGTCACGGCGGACCCGAGGTGTGCAAGCGTCAGACCAATCTCACCTCCTCCCCGGCGCCGCTCATTCTATCAATGTGCCTCTTCATCGTACGGTCCGACAGCGTCACTTGTCATTGGTGGAGTACGTCATACAGCCACGCCCCGACATGTTTCGTCATACACCGACTTATTCATGGGATCCGGAGAGCGGCGCCGGGGAGGAGGGGAGATTGGTCTGACGCTTGCACACCTCGGGTCCGCCGTAACCGCAACTCTAGAGTGGCTGATTCATACGCTTGCTGTGCTGTGCTGTGAAGATCTGTTTGCTGTGGGAACGTTTCTATGCTATTTTGATATTTGGAAAACGTGAGTTGAATACTAAAGATTTGAAGTGTTTTAAATAAACTGGTTATACGTTGTTGCACTATTGGAGTATTATTTTTATTTCACATGTGGAACGATCTTTGCACATCTGGTTTATGGATTGCCATTGTGACCCCTTTGATGTGGTCAGAAAGCTTTTGAGCCTTACACAAGAGTGTGGGCACTGAAATTCGGTGAGTGCAATTCTATAGGGAGTGGGATCACCGGACACCTGGGTGTGGTGGAAGCCATAAGAAGAAATCACCATTTAAGGACTTTTGTTTACACAATTTTTTCATGTTTTATGATTGATTATATATATAACATCACTTTGTCACTTGGGGGATTTATTATATATATCATATATATATTATTTGTCACCAGATTTCCTGAATAGGAAAATTCACATATAGAAGGTAGTTTTTGCTTTTAGCGCCACTGTATTTTGTCATTTCATTTAATTATTTTTGTTTTAGAAAAACACTCTATTTACAGTATTTTCACCTTCAAAGTGGCAGCTTTAGAATAGGTTTCACGTTGCAATCCTAGGCGCAGTGATGGTAAACCAGGTAAAAGGGAGGCGGTATTACCTGTTATTAGCAAACGGTTGAGGAGAGCGGATAACAGGCATTTCCTTGTGATTTGACACAGCTGATCACATGGGTAAAGAGACGCATCATTGGCTCTTTACCGAGATTGGGGACAAGCCGTGTCCCAGTGACGAGGCACATCCAGCAATCGCCGTGCTATGCGCAAGCGCGGTGAGACTGGAATGACGTCATATATCTATACGGCGAGCGGGAGGTAGTTAAAATGTGTATCTTGAGTCAAAATTTTATTTAAATCATATATTCATTTCCACATTGTGTTTCTACCATCAACTCACAGCATGAAATTAGGTTTTTCAAGTAAGCTTATATTGGATTGTCACTAACACCTATTGTTTGCATTGCTTTTAGAATGTTGACGTTATAAAATGAATGTACAGTATATGCTGTGACCATATATCTCCTGTAATTATAGATTTAAGCCAATAGCTTAGAAAAGATTAATAGATTTCTAAAGTAAGCTGGGTCCAATGTCCATTTCTATTCTCGTTTATCTGCCATACTGTTGGGAATTTAACTCTGAATTATGTTCATTATTCATACTATGCCCTTAAAGTAGGGGTATTCCCATTGGTGCAAATTTAACCACTTGCTGACCGCATTACACACTTATGCGGCAGCAGGGCGACTCTCCTGCACCGGATCACGTACCTAGTACGTGATCCAACACTTCTGGGTAGGGGGTACGTGCCACTGATGTGCTGTGATTGGATACAGAAGAAGCCTACCAGCGGGTGCCGGCTAACCGGCACCCTCGGATCGGCGAGGAGAGAGGATGGATGGAGCTCTGCCTATGTAAACAAGGGGACAGGGGGTGAAGTGATGGATTTTCTTTCCCTGCAAAGCAAGGAATAAAATCCATCACTTCCCTTACTAAAAGCACCACACAAAGTATACAAAAACAGGCAGTGTCATTAGTATAGTGACAGTGCATATTTTTAGCACTGATCACTGTATTAGTGTCACTGGTTCCCACAAAGTGTGAAAAGTGGGAGTTAGTGTCAGAATGTCCACCTCAATATCGTAGTCCTGCTATAAATTGGTGATCATTGCCATTACTAGTATAAAAAAAAAAAATTTAATGAATAAAACTTCCAGTAAATATCCCAGAGTTTGGAGACGCTATAACTCTTGCACAAACCAATCAATTTACGCTTATTGGGATTTTTTTTTACCAAAAATATGTAGCATACTACATATTTGCCTAAATTTATGAAGAAATTAGTTTTTTTTTACCTTATTTATTGGATATGTTTTATAGCAGAATGTAAAAAATATTGGTTATTTTGTTTTCAAAATTGTCGGTCAAAAAATGCAGTGGTGATAAAACCACCAAAAAGAAAGCTCTATTTGTGGGAAATAAATGACAAATTTTATTTGAGTACAGTGTTGCATGAGCGCGCAATTGTCAGTTAAAAAAACACAGTGCCCGATCGCAAAAAATGGCCTGGTTATGAAGGGGGGGGGGGGGGGTAAATCTTCCGGAGGTCAAGTGGATAATCACTATCTTATATTTCACAGATTTTATTAGTTCAGCTACAATAAACACATACATTATATTAAAAAAATGTACTCCCCCTTTTTTATTGAAGCACCTAGCATGTATAAATACATACTGTATATCCATAACATCAACATTTTTTCAAAAATACATATATTTGTATCATATTATGTGTTCATACTTTTAAAAAAGGTGTTAATTTACATTATTTTGTATACTTGCAGCTTTTGTACGGTAGATGGTCTCATCTCTATAGACAACTGCTTCCCGTTCTGAGATGGGAACGAGGGACACCTATTAGCAAAAGTATAGGCATAGGATACATCCCCCTTGCCACGTCCCTTAACCACTTGCCGACCGGCGCACACACATTTACGCCGGCAGAGTGGTTCCTTACCGCAAAAGGGCGTACCCGTATTTTTTCCCTTTAAGAGCCATAGCAGGCACCCGCACCCACTGTACGGTGGGGACCCGATGCACGTAGCCGGCGGGCGCGATCCTTGCTGGCCACCCGCAATCGTGGGCACGAGAGCCAGAACGGGGATATGTGTGTGTAAACATACAAATCCCTGTTCTGACAGGGGAGAAGAGACACATCTGCTCTTTGTAGTAATTACGAACAGCGATATGTATCCTCCCCCAGTCAGTCCCATCCCCCCACAGTAAGAAACACTAACGAGGGAACACATTTAACCCCTTGATCGCCCCCTAGTGTTAACCCCTTCCCTGCCAGTGACATCTAATCAGTGCATTTTTTATAGCGCTGTATAAATGTCAATGGTCCCAAAAATGTGTCAAAAGAGTCTGATCCATTTGCTGCAATGTCGCAGTACCGCTAAAAGTTGCAAATCACCGCCATTACTAGTGGAAAAAAAAAAAATACAAAAAATGCCATAAATCTTTCCCATAGTTTGTAGATGCTATAACTTTTGCGCAAACCAATCAATATACGCTTATTACGATTTTTTTTTACCAAAAATATGAAGAAGAATACATATTGGTCTAAACTGATGAAGAAATTCGTTTTTAAAAAACATTTTGGGGATATTTATTAGTGCAAAAAATCTTTTTTTTTTTTTTTTTTTAAATTGTCGCTTTTTTTGTTTATAGCGCAAAAAATAAAAACCGCAGAACTGATCAAATACCACCAAAAGAAAGCTCTATTTATGGGGAAAAAAAGGCATACATTTTTTTTGGGGTACAGCATCGCACGACCGCGTAATTGTCAGATAAGGCGACATAGTGCCGTGTTGCAAAAAATGGCCTGGTTACGAAGTGGGTAAATCCTTCCGGTTCTTAAGTGGTTAAAGGAGAATTGTACAAAAAAATAAAAATAAAAGTTAAACCCACCAAGTGCTTTTTATTTTTTACCACTACTATTCCCTTACACTGGCTTTTGAAATTTACAAATTCAGCATCGGGTGAAAGGCTGGGAAACTTTTTTTGATAAAAAAAATAGGGCATTTTATATATAACTATATAGATCATACCAAAATGAGGGACAAATGAGGAGGAAAGAGGGACAAGGGGACTTTGTTCTAAATCAGGGACAGTCCCTCGAAATCAGGGACAGTTGGGAGCTATGTAACTGTGGACCAGAACCTGTATATAAAAAAGTGCAAAATAGCATTGCACTAAGTGATTTAAATCTCTCCAGATCAAAGTTCCGTAACTTGCCGGGAAAGTCGAATCCTGACAATGACTCTTTTCAGCTGCCTCCAGCTACAGACTTTCCCAGGTCACAGAGTCATAAAGCACTGCAACCATCCACTGCTTGCTCTGAATAATGACCAGGCTGATGTTGCTCACTCTATAGGCAGGGAACTTGCTGTGGGTAAGGATCTGGGAGGGACTAGAGCAGCATGGATTTGTTTCACATGCAACTGCTGAAGTTTTCATTTGTCACAAAGGCATACAGAGAAGCAGCACCTTGGCTTTACAGAGGCTTGCTGACCCAGGAATTCTGGCCATGAGCAGTGTAAGTGTCCTTGGTTAAGACATTTTCAATCTTTCCTTCTTGTAGAGTCCTAGGATATTGAAGCATACACAGATCAAGTGGTCCATCTAATATCTGTCTCTTTGCGTTTCCTTTCCTCCCTCCCTGTGTGCTCTGGGGAGGAGTGAGACTTTGTATGATGTCACAGGCTTCCCTCTTTGCCGGGCTGAGTGAAGTTTCACTCTGCTAAATTCCAAGTCTGCATGTGCCGCCATGTGTCGATCAAGGAAGACCAAATGATCTAGCAGTGTCTTACCCTGAGGACTGAATTTTCAGCCCTGCATCTCTTTGGACTATGACGGAGGAATCGGACTGCAGAAACCTTACCAAACTAAGCCCTACCGATAACCCAGCCATCTCCGCTGTGATGTTCTCTGCTGGCGTGGTGGGAAACGTGATTGCCCTGGTGCTGCTGGAGACTCGTCGCAGGGAATTTCGAGGGAATATTTCTCTATTCTTTATTCTGGTCTCTGGACTGGTGGTCACAGACTTACTTGGTACCTGTATGATCAGCCCTGTAGTCTTGGCCTCTTATGCGAGGCGTCTTTCATTAGTCGAAATGGGACTTTGTAAATATTTTGCATTTGCCATGACTTTTTTCAGCTTGGCCACCATGATGATCTTATTTGCTACAGCATTAGAGCGAGCCCTGGCCATTGGGCACCCCTATTTCTATGAGAAGTTCATCAAGAAGCGATGCGGGGTCATCACCTTCCCAGTAATCTATGGCTTCTCCGCCTTCTTTTGTCTCTTCCCAGTAATGAACTTTGGGGAGTTTATCCAATATTGTCCCGGGACATGGTGCTTCATTGACATGAAGAGTCGAAGTACCAATTCCAATCTTAGCAACGTCTACTCCATGTTTTACGCCACCCTTCTTCTCATCCTCATCATCGCGGTGTTGACCTGTAACCTTGTGGTCATTGTCAATCTGGTCAGGATGCACAAGAGGCAGAAGACCCGTAGGATTGGTTCCATTACTGCCAATAAGCGGGACAGGATTTCCATGTCTGAGGAGATTGACCACCTTATTCTGCTGTCCATCATGACCATCGCCTTCATTATCTGTTCGCTACCTTTTACGGTAAGATGCAAAGTTATTTGCTAAGGGATAACCATTTTACTTGTCCACACAGCTCTACACACCTGTAGGGTTACACTCTGTTAGCCATGTCGCCAACAATATTTTGCAAAAGAATTATAGGGTGGAAAGTGAGAGGTTTCAGCACTGCACAGCAAACCACAAGGATCCGTTTACTACGACAGCTGAGTTTTCTTAACCCTACTCTACTTTATCTCACGATAATTTCCTCCTAAAAATGTCCAGTACACAAACTTCAGTTAGATTATTGTCGTTGTTATTTTTCTGACTGAAACGGGCATTTAACCCTCTTTTTCTCATAAAGTATTATTTATGTTATTTTATGACCAAACACCTAATTTTCATGTTCAACAGACACCTCTTAAAACACACATTTATTCCCAACCTGAATCTAATGCCATTTAACACAGTGATAACCTGTGCAGTAACATTAGAGAATTTCATTGTAGCTACAGTTAAAACATTACAGCAGTGAAACACTACAATGGAAGATCCTTTCAGATGGCTGTCCTCCATTCCGATCAACAGAGGATCCATGAACAGATTCCTCGCTAAATTTGAGGCGAATGAAATGGATGTCACTTTCGTGTCACAAAAGTGACATCTGTGTAAGTTTTTCTCCACCACCTTGTGATCGGAGGCAAATTAACCCAAGTTAGGTCTATGGGCAGGCACAGTGAACAGATGAACATCTGATCCATTACTTATGATTAGAAAAAAAACAGAAAAGGGCACAAACCTATTTTTTTTTTTTAATCCTAAATGGACTTGAAGGTAATCAGAGGTAAGTGGATGCATAACCATTTGCATCCGACTGCCTTTAGACTAACATTGAGCTTCCAAACAGGTCTGCCTGGAAGGTGATAGGCTGATAGGTGGATCTGTTTAGATCACTCTTGGGAAAGGACCCTTTGCAGAACAGGATATATAAAGCATGTTAAGAACTTTTGTGAGTTGAGCTTATAGAGAGCAACAAATAAGATGCTTTTGGTCAATACATTTGAAGCGGTTATATACCCCTTTTTTACATTTTTACCTACAGGTAAGCCTATAATAAGGCTTCCATAGCTCCCAACTGCCCCTGATTTTGAGGGACTGTCCCTGATTTGGAGCAATGTCCCTCTGTCCCTCTTTCCTCCTCATTTGTCCCTCATTTTGGTCTGATCTATATGGTTGTATATAAAATGGACTTTTTATCTTTCAAAAAGTGTTTCCCAGTGCTAAACCTTTCATCCAATTTCTAAATTGCTGCATTTGTATATTTTAAAATCCAATATAAAGGACTAGTAGTGGTAAAAAAAAGCCTTTGTGGATTTAATTACACTTTTTTGGTTAATTCTCCTTTAAGGGGTTGTGACAGGGGGAGTGTTCTATACCTACATACGTTTGCTAGTAGGTGTCCTTCATTCCCATCTCGAAATGTTGGGAGGTATGCTTACCTGTAGGTAAAATTAATATCTTCTAAACCTACATGGTTTAGGAGATATTCACCCTGCACCCAGTCGCTGACGTCAGCCGCGCATGAGCAGTGAAGGTCCGTCGTATAGTGCCAGAAATTGCCAGAGCGGAGGACTCCCGCACGCATGTGTGGGAGTGAGGTCATCGCGGCTCCGGCCACTCACAGCGCCGGAGCCGCGAACCCGGAAGAATCGCCGAGGAGAAAAATGTCAGCTCCCTCGGCGGTGACCGGGATGTGATGCCAACGCTTCATTCTAAGGTAAGCATTTCATAATGAGCTAGTATGCGGTGCATACTAGCTCATTATGCCTTTGCCTTACAGTTTTTGGGGGTTTTTTCGTTTGCGGGTATACAACCGCTTTAACCTTAATTCTGTGTATGGATCTGGATCAAAGCATTACAGCAAAAATACCTTATATAACACAATAAGAGCCAATTGAAAAAGTGTATCTGCAAGAGTTCCTATATGCTCTTTTCACTCCAGGGACACTTGGGCAATGTGTCAAGTTTAAACTTCCTTTCTTTGCTTATTATAAACCTTTTAAATATAGAGAAATTGTTCTAAAATTCAAACAGTATAGATATAAAATGTAAAAGGATTAACTAAACCATTTTTATAATGTAGAGTTGTGTGCAGAGGGTTACTAGATAATTGGCTGAACTAATAAAGTGTAACATGGCATCAAAGCTAGGTGCCAACATTAAAGGGAGCCTGATAGAAGGGAACGATTAGATGGCAGCAGTCTTTGTTTATTAGAGGTGGTAAAAAACATGCATGTGCATGCTGCCAAATACCTCTAATGCCAGCTTATCTAAGCGTAGACAGTACTGAAAGGGAGCCATTGTGGGCTCTAATTCTGACCACAACCACGATACTACCTGCCTGGAGTTTGCATGTTTTTCCTCCGGGTACCCCGGTTTCCTCCAACACTCTAAAGACATGCTGGTAGGTTAATTGGATCCTGTCTAAATTGTCCCTAGTATGTATGAATGTGAGTTAGGGACCTTAGATTGTAAGCTCCTTGAGCCCGGGTGCACACTACAACGGGCTGCGGATCGCACAGGAGCGCTGCGCGTCCCTGTTCCCCGTTTCAGGGATGAATCAGGGCCGATTCTATGCCTGAATTTGGCCCTGAAACGTAGCCAAAGACGCACAGCGTTTTTGTGCAGTGCGCTCCGCAGCCGCCCCGGAGATATGTGAACCGGCTCCATAGGGAGCCAGTCACATTCTCCTGCTATGCGAATTAGATGTGCGGAAACGCACATCTAATTTGCATAGGTGTGAACCCGGCCTGAGGGTAGGGACTGATGTGAATGTACACTGTATATATGTAAAGCGCTGCGTAAACTGACGACACTATATAAGTACCTGAAATAAATAAAATAAAAATAATATATGTATCAGTTTTCAGGTTATTCCAAACACTTTTAAACAACTTTAGATTGATAATACTATTGAAAGTTATTGAACGAGGGCAACTTACCAACACCAGCATTTTAAAACGTATAGTCCAAACATTCTTAGTTTTAAATAGAGTAGAGTAGAATTAAAACCCATTCCGGCTTATTAGTTGTTGTCTGTGTACCATTGGGGAAATTTTCCTTTACTTCATTTCCCAGAAACATAACAGGAAGTTAGTGAAAGTCTCCCAAAAGTATGGGGAAACTACACTCTTAGATAGTTGTATATGGAACAGATGTGATTTTGTGGACAACTCTAAAATATGGGATTTTGCATTATTTTCTCATTGACAATGGTCACCAATAGAGAGGGGCTAGTCGCCCCAATGAGGAAATATACATCACTAAAGACTTGACAAAGGGTCTAATGCCGCGTACACACGGTCGGACTTTTCGTCTACAAAAGTCCAACGGACGCTGACGGACTAAAGCTGGCTGGTAATCCGATCGTGTGTGGGCTTCTCCGGACTTTCAACGGACTTTTTTAGCCTAAAATCCGACGGACTTTAGATTTGAAGCATGCTTCAAATCTTTACGTCGTAAGTACGACGGACCCCGAAGTCCGCTCGTCTGTATGCTAGTCCGACGGACAAAAACCCATGCTAGGGCAGCTATTGGCTACCGGCTATGAACTTCCTTATTTTAGTCCGGTGTACGTCATCACGTACGAATCCGTCGGACTTTTGTGTGGTCGTGTGTAGGCAAGTCCGTTCGTTAGAAAGTCTGCTGCAAGTCCGCTGAAAGTCCGCCGGAAGTCTGTCGGACAGGCTGTCGGACTTTTGTAGACGAAAAGTCCGACCGTGTGTACGCGGCATAACTCTTACGCACTTCATCCAAAACGAAAAAAAGGTTTTGCCTAGAGATACACTTTAAGTTTTGTGAAGCGATATGATAGAAAGTGTTCGGATTTTCAATCATGTTTGGTTCTTTTTAAAAAAAAAATTGATGATACATTGAATCAAAATTGAAGAATTGGATTTCCACATGTTATGGCCATCTTTTTGCATTGCTTGCGGACCCACATGAGAAATAAAATATTTATTTACTATAGGTATTTCTAAAGCACCAGCAATTTATGCAGCGCTTTACATAATGTACATACACAACAACATCAGTCCCTGTCCGCAAGGAGCTTACAGTCTTAAGACTCATATCAAAATACACACACATGCGAGGGACAATTGTTAGACAGGAGACAGTTAAGACAGCATGTTTTTGAAGTGTGGGGAAAAAAACTGAGTACTTGGAGGGGAGCTCAGGGGGAACATAGGGGTTGATTTACTAAAGGCAAATACAGTACTGTACAGTAAAACCTTGGCTTGAGAGTAACTTGGTTTGAGATCGTTTTGCAAGACCAGCAACATTTTTAAACAAATTTTGACTTGATATACAAGCGATGTCTTGATATACAAGTAGCGTCAAGTCACAACTGAGTATAAAAGAGAAGTGAGGTGCCTCTAAGTGTAGCAATATGGTTACATTTAATGAAAGTACAACATTTAGCAACATATTGCTACACTTAGAGGCGCCTCTCTTTTCTTTTGTACTCTGGAGCTCCTGCTGGATTTTGCTTCTAATCCCCTTGTGGAGGCTTCCATTTGTGGACGGACATTTTATGGTTACACAACCTGGTCACGTGGCTATAATCTTTTTATATGAGCTATAAACTGAAGGACCTATCAATAAATGGTTGTGGAATGAATCATTTGAGTTTCCATTATTTCTTATGGGGGAATTTGCTTTGATATACAAGTACTTTGGATTACAAGCATGTTTCTGGAACGAATTATGCTCGCAATCCAAGGTTTTACTGTAGACTGTGCACTCTGCAAGTGCAGTTGCTACAAAGCTTAGTAAATGAGGTAAAGCTCATTTTGCAAAGAATACCCAATCACGTGCAAGGGAAAAAAAAAAAAACGGCATTTTTACTTGCACATGAAGCTTTACAGCAACTGCACTTTGCAAAGTGCAGTCTATTTGCCTTTAGTAAATCAACTCCATAGTGTCCTGACTGGTTGGGATTCCAACCAGCAGTGAAAGGCAGAAGTGCGAACCACTAAGGCACATTTCAATGCAGCCAGTTGATTCAACCGTGACTTGAGGATTAATGCCAGACTTTTTTCTTCTTTACATTTGATTAGACTGATTGTGCAATTCCTGTCTTGCTCCATACGTCTACACCTTTAAAGACAATTTCAACAGAAACGTATTTAACCACTTCAGCTCCGGAAGGTTTACCCCTACTCCATGACCAGGCCATTTTTTGCGATACGGCACTGCTTTAATTTAACTGAAAATTCCATGGGCGTGCGATGCTGTACCCAAAAAAAATGTACGTCCTTTTTTCCCCACAAATAGAGCTTTCTTTTGGTGTTATTTGATCACCTTTGTAGTTTTTATTTTTTGCACTATATACAAAAAAGACTGACCAAAAAAAACACAATATTTTTTGCTTTCTGCTATAAAACATTCCCAATAAATTAAAAAAAAAAAAAAAATCGAATTTCTTCATCAATTTAGGTCAATATGTATTCTGCTACATATTTTTGGTAAAAAAAAATCCCAATACGTGTATATTGATTGGTTTGCACAAAAGTAACAGCTATGGTATATTACTGTATTTATTGGCGTATAACATGCACTTTTTCACCCTGAAAATTTGGTGCAAATAGTGTGTGCGTGTTATACGCCGATACTGCAATTTGGGCTGCCTAGGAGGGAATGGGGAGAGGGGGGCGGGACGAGAGCCATCAGATTACATACAGCGAGAATCTCCTGTTCACTCAGCGGCCTCTGTAATAGGAAGTCCCGTCTCCTGGGCCAGCATTGGACCAGTGTTCTGTCTATCATAGAACTTTGTATTAAAGAGGCCGCCGCATAAACAGGAGATTCTCGCTGTATGTAATCTGATGGCACTCGTCCCGCCCCCCTCCCTGTCCCCTCTGAGGCAGCAGTAATCTGAGGTGAGGCTGCAGGTGGGCATTGATCAGGCTGCATTCATGGCAATGGTGAGGCTGCAGATGGGCAATTGTGAGGCTGCAGATGGGCATTGATCAGGCTGCATCGAAGGGCAATTGTGAGGCTGTAGATGGGCATTGATCAAGCTGCATCAATGGGCAATTGTGAGGCTGCAGATGGCATTGATCAGGCTGCAGATGGGCAATGGTGAGGCTGCATTGAAGGGCACTGACCCTTATTTTGCTTCAAAGTTCTTCATTTAAAATTTAAGTTTTTATTCCTGAAACTTCCCTCCTAAAATGAAGGTACATGTTATACGCCCGTGGGCATTGATCAGGCTGCATTGATGGGCAATTGTGAGGCTGTAGATGGGCATTGATCAAGCTGTATCAATGGGCAATTGTGAGGCTGTAGATGGGCATTGATCAAGCTGCATTGATGGGCAATTGTGAGGCTGTAGATGGGCATTGATCAAGCTGCATTGATGGGCAATTGTGAGGCTACAGATGGGCATTGACCAAGCTGCATTGAAGGGCAATTGTGAGGCTGCAGATGGGCATTGATCAAGCTGCATTGATAGGCAATTGTGAGGCTCCAGATGGGCAATGGTGAGGCTGCATTGATGGGCACTGACCCTTATTTTGCTTCAAAGTTCTTTATTTAAAATGTAAGGTTTTTTTTCCTGAAACTTCCCTCCTAAAATGAAGGTGCGTTGTAATATGCCAATAAATATGGTATATATTATTTATTTTTTCTTAACAAGTAATGGCCAAAATCAGCGACTTATAGCGGGACTGCGATATTGCAGCGGACAAATCAGACACCTGACACTTTTTGGGGATTAGTGACACTAATTCAGTGATCAGTGCTAAAAAATATGCACGGTTACTGTACTAATGACACTGGCTGGGAAGGGGTGATCAAAGGGTTAAATGTGTTCCCTTGGAGTGACTGTGGAAATGTAAAGATCCGTGTTCCTGCTCAGCAGAAACACAAGATCAACACATTCCTCTCTCACAGAACGGCTGCCTTGTTTACATAGGCAGACCGGCATTCTGCCTTTCTCACGAAGGATCGGCGGGTCCCGGCGGACATCGCGTACTATAGACCTGCTGGTTGGCTCCCGCTGTGTCCAATCACAGCAGGAGTGGGTCGCCGTCACCTGCGCGCTTGCGCCCCCCAGACTGTACGTACCAGGTACGTGATCTGGCGCAGAACAGCCGCCCTGTCACAGTAAATCTATGGTGGGCAGTCGCTAAGCGGTTGACAAAGCAGTCAAAGTGCAATAATGTACAAATCCCGCAGCAACCGTGTAATTTATCTTTCATTAGCCCAGCTTCAGATCAGTGAAAGAGGACTAGTGATTACTACTTAGGGTTACTACACTTTGCACTGCGACACACTATGGGACAGACAGGTTTTACTGTAAATTGTGCAAAGTTTATGAGAACTACTTCCTCTTTCATTGTGTACTTTCGAAGTATCCTTCCATATAGAGAAGTGTGTTGCACGTCTCCCACATGTCAATGCAACCACCTTCAAGAGAAGATAGTAAATGTGCACACTTTTATACGTTTTTATTATGTTTGACGTGAATAAAAAACACTGCATGAAATGAAAAATTAACACCACTCATTTAATGGATAAGTCAACTTAAAACAAAAAAATAAATGCACTTTTTGCAGGTAAAAAAATGTGCATTTATTATTTTTTTCTGAGAAGCCTGCAGAGCATTGCACCCACGATCAGCAGAGCAGAAGTGCAATGTCAGGCTCCTGCAGATGCTCAGTACAGCTGTCTGTCCGTACCTCCCATATGGACAGGCAATTACTGAAGTTCAGGAAGATCAATGTACTATGAGAGCATTCACCAGCACCCTCACAGTTTAGTGGGAACTGCAAGCCATCTCCTGCGGTGGAAGACAACACTATTTTTACATTGTGACAGCGGGTCCAGGGAGAGGATCCTGCGTCCACTGTCATAGTAGGGGATCAGGTCAGGGTGTGGGCAGGTGCTTTAGTAACATGTTACATTATACATGTTACACCTTGAATAATGAGGTAACATGTTACTGAAAGTGAACTTATCCTTTAATCATCGCTGGGACAATTCTCCTCAACTTTGGTAATCCTGCAGGCTCCTCTATCAATTCTAAACATGTAACTGGGCAATTAAAGGAGAAGCAGCAGATTGATGTGTTCATCTGTCTGTCATTCTGCTCTCTCCTCCTATCAGCATGTTCCTAATGAGCACTATAGCACAACTGATTGGCTCCTAATGTTGCTTCTCCTTCTCCCTGTTTGAGCTCTGCTGTACACAGACTGCAGAAGGCCCATACCAAGTCAAATTTAGGTACTTACACTACTTGCATTTAAAACAATCAATTCTAAACATGTGACTGAACAATGAAAGGAGAAGCAGCAGATTTTAGAGTTCATTTCTGTCACTTTGCTCTCTCCTCCTATCAGCATGCTCACTGCTAACACATGAGCAATGCATCCCAACTGGTTGGCTCATTATGCTGTTTCTCCCTCTCCCAGTCTGAGCTCTGCTGTGCATATACTGCAAGAGGCTGATACCAAGTCAAATTTTGGGTACTTGAAGGGGTTGTAAAGGTTTTTTTTTTTTTTTTTTAAATAACAAACATGTTATACTTACCTCCTCTGTGCAAGGCTTTTGCACAGATCGGCCCCGATCCACCTCTTCTGGGGTCCCCCCAATCGGCAATCCTGGCTCTTCCTTTTCTCGAGTGCACTCGTGCAGGCGCGCCCCCGTCCATTGGCACAGACAGCAGGACTCGGCCCCGCCCTCAGCTCCTGTGTTACTGAATTTGGTTGACAGCAGCAGTCGCCATTGACTCCTACTGCTTTCAATCTATCCAATAAGGACCCGAGACACTGGCTGGAGCTGCTGTGCTCGTCCCTGTCGATGGAACGATCGGGTTCAGGTAAGTAAAAGCGTGGCTCAGGGGGGCTGCTGTACTACAGAAGGTGTTTCACCTTATCGCAAAGAATGCATTAAGGTGAAAAATAAGGACTTGCTTTTAAAAGCCATACACTGAATTATTTTTAATGGGCGTAGAGCTGCTTTAATTTGGTTTTTGATATCTTGTCTGGGGTTTCACCTTTACAAAGTTAGCTGCATATTTTTCTTTTTCACAGGCAGCAGGGAAGGGCATGTGCCTGCCTGTATTGGATTCCTTCACATTTACCAAGTTCAATTCTTGGATAAAAGAGACAGATGTCACAGAAAGTTTTCTGGACACTGCACAGGCTTGTATAAACTTGCAAATTACACAAAACTACATATTGCAGTCTGTTCAATTACAGCCAGTCAGGCTTGCGTGCAGCCATCTGGCAATATGACAAACCGGATGTCATAGATGATAAAATACTTGACCTGTCAAAGGCTGTTTCCTCTTACGACAGAAATACGGTCTATATAAAAAAACATGGATGTTCCCAAGAATCTGTTCTAAATACTACACAAATGCAGGTTTCACTTTCCTTTGAATGAATGAGAGGATAGAATTTCTATTGTCTGACTCCTGGAAGTTTGTGCCTTTCCCCATCACACCTACTACTTCATGATCAGTACCGGAGAGGTTTTGTTTTTTTTTTCAAATCTGGTTTAGATCTGCTTGGCCTTAGCAAGATAGGGACAAACAAGTCCTATTTTTACATTTTTATGTTTTCAACTTTTTGTAAAGTACCCTATAGCTACAGGCATGGGAACTCTGTAGACCGATGTAGTTAATTTTCACCATTTCTAAAAAAATACAAATATCTTAAAGCTGAATTTCAGGAATTCAGCCACTTTGTAATATATGCTGGCTTACAACTTCCCGCAAAATCACATACCTGTACGCAGTGGCAGCGCTAGGGGGTGGCTTTTGGGGCTATAGCCCCCAATCTGGGGGCCAATCCCCTAGTCTCTCTCTCAGAGACGTCTGTGGCCTCTCTGCAGCCAGGCCACGAGTGCGATGGGCAGCACCAGAGAGCATGCAGGCAGCACGGGAGAGCGAGAGAGCAGAGAGATGACATTATCTCTCACTGCCCATCCTAACTCTGGTGACCTGGGCCTGATGCAAGGAGTGGCTCTCTGGGGACTCTGAGGTAAGAAAGGGCTCTCTGGGGACCCTGATGTAAGTGGGGGGGGGGGGGGCTCTGGGGACCTTGATGTAATGGGGGGCTCTCAGGGACACTGATGTAAGGGGGAGGCTCTCTGGGGACCCTGATGTAATGGGGGCTCTCTGGGACCCTGATCTAAGTGGAGGGCTTTCTGGGGATCCTGTTGCAAGGGGGAGGCTCTCTGGGGACCCTGATGTAAGGAGGGGCTCTTTGGGGACCCTGATGTAAGAGGGGGCTCTCTGGGGACTCTGATGTAATGACAATATAATATAATATAATATATATATATATATATATATATATATATATATATATATATATACACACACACACACACACACGTATATTATATACATGTGTATGCCCGCCCAAGCGTATGACTTTCTTTATTTCACTGCTTTGGGCTCTAGCCCCAGATCTTTTGTAGACCTAGCAACGTCCCTGCCTGTACGTCATTTTGCTAAAGTGGTTGTACCGGGGTGATGCCTGCAGCTACCACTTTTAATAACAACCAATCCGGCTAAGCATCCGCTCGGCTGTTATTACAAGCAGCGGGAGGAGACATCTCCTCCCACCGTCTTTCGCGGCTCCACCGGTGTCACCCGTCCCACTGGGAGACCTGAGCCACCAGCCTGCACTTCCACTTGCTGGCGACCCAAACTGGTTGGAGACCCAAACAAAGCCAGATTCAGCTTTGATCAGTTCTCCAATGTAGAAACCTGGAAGCGGTGTCACAATGTCACTTCCAGTTAAAGAGGGAGTCCCGCGAAAAAAAATAAAATAATTGTCAGCAGCTACAAATGCTGCAGCTGCTGACTTTAAAATAAGGACACTTACCTGTCTCAGGGCGCCCGCGATGTCGGCACCTGAGGCCAAACCGTCGCTCGGTTCTCGGGTGCTGCTGCTGCCATCTTTGGTAAGGGAATCAGGAAATAAAGCCTTGCGGCTTCACCTCCCGGTTCCCTACTGCGTATGCGCGAGTCGCGCTGCGCAATCAGAACGGTCCCTGCTGTCTCTGGGACCGTGTGTGTCCCAGCAGACAGCGTGGGGAGACGGGAAGAGGCGTAGACTCCCGTGGGAGTCTACGCCGGGAAGTAGGTGCAAATACCTGTATTAGACAGGTATCTGCACCTCCCTCCCCCTGAAAGGTGCCAAATGTGACACCGGAGGGGGGGAGGGTTCCGAAAAGCGGAGGTTCAATTTTTGTGTGAACCTCCGCTTTAACTCGGCAGCCAACGTCGCCATTTTTTTTTTTAATTCAGTATTCAAAAAGAAGATTTTTAAGTACAGTCGTGTGTCGCCATTCCACGAGTGCGCATTTTTAAAGTGTGACATGTTCGTTAACTATTTACTCAGCATAACATCATCTTTCACATTATGCGAAAAAAATTGAGCTAACTTTACTGTTTAGTTTTTTTTTTTTTTTAGATTCATTGAAGTGTATTTTTTCCCAAAAAAATTGCGTTTGAAAACTGCTGCGCAAATACAGTACGGCATAAAATATTGCAACAACCGCCATTTTATTCTCCAGCGTCTCTGCCAAAATAAAAAAAAATTATGTTTGGGGGTTCAAAGTAATTTTTTAGCTAAAAATATGGATTTAAACTTAACTTGTAAACAACAAATGTCAGAAATAGGCTTGGTCTTGAAGTGGTATCATTAACCACTTCCCATCCGGGCCAATTCTGACACTTCGCTTCTACACATAAAATCTTTTTTTTGCTAGAAAATTACTTTGCTAAAACTCCCGAACATTATATATATTTTTTAAGCAGATGCCCTTTTCCCTTCCCTTTCCTTTTGGGAAAAAAAACAAACACGTTCATGAATAAAAAAAAAAAAAAAAAAAAAAACACTAAAGTTAACAATTTTTTGTTACGCCAAGTTAATAGATACCTAACATGTCAGGCTTTAAAATTGCATTTACCCATGGAATGGCGGCAAACTACGGTACTTAAAATTCTCCATAGGCGATGCTTTAAACACCTTTACAGGTTACCAGTTTAGAGTTGCACAGGAGGTCTGGTGCTAGAATTATTGCTCTCGCTCTGACTTTCGTGACAATACCGCACGTGTGTGGCGCGATCACTGTTTACATTATGCGTGCGGAGTAATGTATGCATTCGCATTTGCACTTAAGCGCGGGTACCGGAGCACTTTACATTTTTTTAAAATGTATTATTATTTATTTTATACAAAAAAATTAATTTTTACACTTTTTTTTGGATTAACTTTATTGCTATCACAAGGGATGAACAACATCCCTTGTGACAGCATGGGCCGTGACAGGTCCTCTTTATGGAGAGATCTGGAGTCTCCTCTAGCCAGACTCCAGATCTGTCTGATTGGCTGCTTTCCTGTCAGCCAGGTAAAAAAAAGAGGCAGAACCGGAAGTGACGACATAACTCGCAACGTCAATTCCTCTCTCTCTGTTTAGGGTAACAATCGCTGCCGGCCGCATGACTCCTGGGCTCTGTGATGGGACAGAAGAGCCCGGTAAAGGCAGCGGAGGACGTGAGAGGGGGCCACTCAATCATCAGATGATGTCCGTTAGGACAAAATGCGTTGGATGGCATTCGTGGCAATCGCTTTTTACCTTCCAAAGAACAAGCTTGTTTTTACCTCCAACTCTGTAAGTGTGAACCCCTCTTTTTAAAAATAAAAGATCTTATGGAATTACGCTATGTGGACCCATTTGTTTTTCATGTTCAATGCCAATGGAATGATTTAACATTTGCTGCGTGCTTTGGAGTTCATTTGTCCGAAGTACGATCTTCCATTATCCATCCTTGAGGTCTACCTTCCATCTACTGCTGCACTCACAGATTACTACATTGAGGCGAAGTCCTCACTATGCCTGTTTGACCCACGTGCTGTAAAGTACATGTGTCCACCTCATCTCGTAAATGTGCCAACCTTACTTTCCTTGACTGCACTTCATGATCAAGCACTTTTTAAAGATATGCCATTTTTACACTTTATACTTGTGTTGATGTTTATTCACACTGTCATTGTATGTTTAATCAAGAAGGACTGATATGCCATGTGATTTTTTCTATATCAATTGTCACAGTGATTTATTTCATTTTTCACTTTCATTTTTATTTATTTTACCACTTTTGAGCGCTACACTATTATTATACTTTATATCATGTGACTATAGAGTCACCCATGTGGGCGTATACACAGTGGTAGATGACAGCCCCCTCTCCCCCTCCCTCCTCCTCCATGCCCACTAACCAGCTTAACACAATGTTAAGGGGTGGGTAGTGCTGGGACCAATCCTGTTTAATTTGTTCATGAACGACCTGGAGGATGGGATAAACAGTTCAATCCCTGTATTTGCGGACAATACTAAACTAAGCAGGACATTAACTTCTCCGCAGGATGTGGAAACCTTGAAAAAAGATCTGAACAAATTAATGGGGTGGGCAACTGCATGGCAAATGGTAGTTCAATGTAGAAAAATGTAAAATAATGCATTTGGGTGGCAAAAATATGAATGCAATCTATACACGGGGGGAGAACCTCTGGGGGAATCAAGGATGGAAAAGGACCTGGGGGTCCTAGTAGAGGATAGGCTCAGCAATGGCATGCAATGCCAAGCTGCTGCTAACAAAGCAAACAGAATATTGGCATGCATTAAAAAGAGGATCAACTCCAGAGATAAAGCAATAATTCTCCCGCTCTACAAGACTCTGGTCCGGCCGCACCTGGAGTATGCTGTCCAGTTCTGGGCACCAGTCCTCAGGAAGGATGTACTGGAAATGGAGCGAGTACAAAGAAGGGCAACAAAGCTAATAAAGGGTCTCGAGGATATTAGTTATGAGGAAATGTTGCAAGCACTGAACTTATTCTCCCTGGAGAAGAGACGTTTGAGAGGTGATATGATTTCAAATTACAAAAACCGTACTGGTGACCCCACAATAGGGATAAAACTTTTTTGCGAAAGGGAGTTTAACAAGACACGTGGCCACTCATTAAAATTAGAAGAAAAGAGGTTTAACTTTAAACTACGTAGAGGGTTCTTTACTGTAAGAGCGGCAAGGATGTTTAATTCCCTTCCACAGGCGGTGATCTCAGTGGGGAGCATCAATAGTTTCAAGAAACTATTAGATAAGCACCGGAACGACCACAACATACAGGGATATACAAGGTAATACTGACATATAATCACAAACATAGGTTGGACTTGATGGACTTTTTTCAACCTCAAATACTATGTAACAATGGGGGTGGGATATTACATCTTGTTTGATGGAGGCTTCACCTCCCTTCCTAAGACACCGGTTGTAGGGGTGTGACAGCCTGTGACCGGCACCCAAACCATGTTATTGCCAAAAATAGTAAAGATTGGATTTCAAATATAGATTTGTATGATGATTTAAAACAGTTTATTGATATTATTTATATTTACTCTTTTATTATTTTGAACACGTGACTAGCAGCAGAGGACTAGCAGCTCCTGCTACTTTTGTTTCCCTGTAGACAGGCTGGGAAAGATTCGGGTCATGTAACATCGATTAGAAAAAAATGTACTTTATTAATAATTGCAGTGCCATCATCCATATATAGAATGGATAATGTAAACTAAAGAGGGTGTGTTTAGTATCACTTTAACTGCTTGCCGACAAGCCACCGCAGTTTACTGCGGCAGAGTGGCATGGCTGGGCGAATCGCCCGCAGCGTGTGCCCGACCCCCGAGTGTCCGGCGGGCACGATGACTGCCGGGCTCCTGCGATCGCTCGTGACAGAGCAAGAACCGGAATCTGTGTGTGTAAACACACAGATCCCGGTTCTTTCAGGGGGGGAGGAGACAGATCGTGTGTTCATACTACGCTTATTGAGATTTTTTTTTTACCAAAAATATGTAGAAGAATACAGATCGGCCTAAACATTTGTTTTTTTTATTAAAAATTTGGGATATTTATTATAGCAAAAAGTTGAAGATAGTGTTTTTTTCAAAATTGTCGCTCTTATTTTGTTTATAGCGCAACAAATAAAAACCACAGAGGCGATCAACTACCACCAAAAGAAAGCTCTATTTGTGGGAAAAAAAGGACAACAATTTTGTTTGGGTACAGCGTCGCATGACCGCGGAATTGTCAGTTAAAGCGACGCAGTGCCAAATCACAAAAGATGCCAAATCTTCCGGGGCTGAAGCGTTTAAGGAGCACTATCGCAGACCCTCGAAGCTGGTCTCAGATCCTGTACCTGCAAAGTCACTTGCAGCTGCTGTGGCCCACCCCTCCCCTCCTCCTGCCCAATCATACCTGTGTTAAGTGAATCTATTCACAGAATACAAAGCTTTCTGTGAATGGGCAGCAGAAAAAATAAAAATCTTTATTTTGTAAAGAATTGTAGGAAAAAAATTACAACTTCAAAAAACTCACTATGCCTCCTACTAAACTATGTCTGCTTTCCAAAAAAGGGTCATTTGGTATGATCAGGTGTGATCAATTTTCAATGATTTGCACCATAGCTTGTAGACTCTAGAACCTTCTCAAAGACCAATAATATACACAGATTTGGGTTATTTTTACCAAAAAAATGTAGCAGTATAACTTCTGGCTAAAATGTATGAAGAAAAGTTTGTGCTGTGATTGGCCCACAACTATCACATGGTACAGGGTGCTGTGATTGGCCCAGGTACCATGTAATAGCTGTGGGCCAATCACAGCATCACTATAGGAATCACAGTTGTTATGCATGAAATTCAGGTAGATGCCTAGGACCGGAACAAGGTCCACCTACAATAATTCTTCATTATAGATCAGCTCCCTTAAAAGGAAGACATACTTCATTGTATATACATCTGAACCAAGCCTCCTTTCTATTAGTCCATCATTGTGTAATTTAATAGGGTTCTGATATAGCCGTCCCTCTCACTCACAGTATGACTGGTGCTGTACAAAGGGTTTCAGAAAGCTGATAAATAGTCAGATGTTTTGAAAAACACTCAACTATTTCACTTCCTAATGTATCCCCATGTGGTGGGAATTGGAACTGTATTTTTGCTTGCACATGATTGGATGACGGAAGTCAGCACAGCTTCACCTCATTCACTAAGCAAAGGTAAATTTCCCCTGCAAAATGAACAGCCTATTTGCCATTAGTTGATTTTTGGGACACATTAGGAAGTAATGCTTTGTGGATAGATTCTGTTTAAGTCATCAGTCTCATGCTTTACAGTCTCTGAAAGTCAATTTTGTAGCTTCACGCCTACCTCAATCCAACTCAAATCACTTTTGCATACAGTGTTCATACACATGATACTGTACGTGAAATGGCAATTTTTTGTTTTTTGGCTCTATTTGAATCCAATGGCAATTTACATGTATTGGCTCTGTGACGGATACATATCAGTGAACGAAGCCAGAGGTGAGGGGTTATCACCGAGCGAGGAGAACACATAACTGCAGAGTCTGGGAAATATCACCAACACATAACACAGCCCTGTTGACTTATAAACAGGAAATAATATCTTGGGAACAGCTTATTCATCATTATACTAATATTAAGTCTTAGACTGTAATGCCAGATGTATGCAGCTTAATTTTAAAGGTCAATTTATTTAAATAAAATAATAATAAAGCTCAACTCCGAGAAGTATCGAAGTTATTAAATTCTCTGCCTTCCTTAAGCATATCATTGTACCCCCCCCCCCCCTCCCCCTCCTCAAAAAAAAAGATCCATTCCTTGTTTTGTCTAGGGCATAGGATAGCAGAGCAGTACTTCCCTTAACCCATGGTGGTGCTCTAGTCCTCTTCTCTTCAGTGCTGGAGCGCCAGGGGCCCCTCTACCTCATCATTTACAATGCAGGATCAGAGATGGGCTCTGATCTTCCATTTTATATGATGATGTAGACAAGGGGGTGAGTCCTGATGGGACTAGTCATCACAACGGGAACTGGTGAGGAGGACCCTCAATTAAGGGAAGGAATGCCCTATTTTTAACTTATCCCCTAAACAAAAGGAGCTTTAGCAAACATAGAAATTGTTGGGACTTTATATGAGACCATGACTGTACAGTACACAGGTCTCCATCCCGGTTTTGTCATAAGGAGGGGATAAAGGGGGATAGGGGAAAATGGGACTTTGTATGAAACACAACACTTGGGTAGAATGAATCAAACAAAAATAGTAGATAGGATAATTGTTAATATAATTGGGCGTGGTGCATAGGTAACATTAATAGTAGACCAGTATGTACAATACAGAATTATGAAAAACATGTTTAGTAGATCATATAGTAATACAAGTAACATGGTAGACATTATTGCACATAATAGATAATGAACCAGCAACATAGCCAATAGAGGAAAAAACATAACAAAAAATAAGAAGTAATGATTATTTGATTGATTCAGACAAGTAAAACCCATAGTAAGCACATGATTGTTGTGGCATAGCATCAAATAGGAATGCTCGATGCGTTTCGTGGGTTGTTTCCACTCATCAGGAGCAGCTATACACTGGGAGTATCTATAATGAATTAAAAATGATTAATTAATGGTAATTGATTAAAAATAGGAAGAGAGGTAACACAAAACCTATGGTCCTATCACTCTTGCCTATGTGTAGATTGTAAAAAACATAGAATGGTAATAATGATGTGCAAGGGGCACTAAGAGGTAAAGAGCAACCCCCCCTGGGAGCTGAGATGATGGCTAAGCAGGCGCCAGAAGGGCCAAATGAATAGGAATAGGAGAACATCACCTGAGATGGATCCCCCTTCAACAGGTATGTAGTGATAGGTATGAGCCCAATGGGGCTTTTGTAACAATAAATGGTTAAAGGGTATTAACATCTAGTAGACATAGCAGTAGATGTGAGAGGCAGGTAAGAAAGGAAAATAAAATGTAGTGAAGAGTGAAGTGAAACGTAGGAGACACCCAAGTGATTAGGAAAAAAAGAAAGTAGTGAAAATTGAAATTGCAAGGAGAAAAGACTTGCCACCATAGGGCCAGAGGAAGAGTAAGGAGCTTTAGACCCTGTATCAACTGAGGAAGGCAGAGGCAGGCATATATTTAAATTGGATTTTAAATTGGATTTCTACAATTAGCTGTATGCACCCTTGTCATGTTTAGTGCCCTTTCACACCTGTGCATTATGTCAACATTGTAACCATTCTTTTTTTTTTTTTTTTTTACCAATAATTTTAATCGAATTTTTTCATGTATAAAGGTACAAAGCGATAAGAAAACATTGAGTTGTTCACATATATCTGTGGACTCATAATCAAAAGGTGTTTACAAGATTACAAGATTAACTTTAACAAGGCAAATTTCTCTAAATTATCGAAACTTGAGAGCTGGAAATAGTATTGAGTCTAAATTTCTAGTATAGATGATGTCTATACCACTAAGACATCTCATCTGGGATCAAGCTGTGTCAGAAAGTGGAGGATAACATAGCTTATCTATAGTTACAGTCTCATTACTAAAGATAAAAAATAAGTATGAATTTCAATTATAATGAAAAGTTAACAGTGTCACATTCAAACTGAGTGAATAACTCAAAAGGATAGCAATATGCTCACTAACAAAATACTAAATGTTAGAATGTTGTACTCCACATGACCATTCAGTAAACCGTAATCCTAGGGTGCAGCTTATAAAAACTAATGTTTAGCTGATATGTGGTACTGAGGATTCTTATCTAGGGGAGGGTGATGTACCAACCTCCATAGAGGGGTATATCAGACCGCCAATCTCTTTTACTTATGGAAAAAAGTTGAGTACATGTTTTGGATTGTCAGAGATATAGGTCAAAGAGGCCTATATAAAGAGGATGAAATGAATGAGAAGGAAACTGCAGAGCTCTTCCAAGCATGGACTATCATGAGTTTTGCCCTGAGTAGTATATAGAGTATCAGAGCTTGGGTATATTTAGAAATAGCCATTCTTCTAATGGACTTTAACCCTTCCCGCCGACCGTACGCATATGTGCGTACTCAGCTTTCCGGGGTTATACCGGGATGATGCCCGCAGCTGCAGGCATCATCCCGGTACCGTTGTTTTGAGCGGGCGATCGGCTACCCGTATATAACAACCGATGCAGCTAAAAGCTACTCGACTGTTATACCGGAGGAGCGGGAGGGGACAACCCCCCCTCCGCCTCCCGACGCTCTTACCGGGCCTGGCCCGGTGTCCAATCGGCTGCCTCCGGCGGCTGTGGGCGGGCTGGAACGAAGCTGTGGGCGGCTTCGTTCCAGCCTTCTCAATGTAAAAGCGGAAGCAACGTCATGACGTCACTTCCCGTTTACTCGGCTGCCAATGGCGCCGAATTTAAAAAAATACCGTTTTCGGCGATCTGAATAGTTTGAAGTGCAGAGGAGGGATCGGGGGTCTTTTAGACCCCCGATCCCTCCATAAAGAGTACCTGTCACCACCTATTACTGTCACAAAGGATGTTTACATTCCTTGTGACAGCAATAAAAGTGAAAAAAAAAACAAACATTTTTTTAAAAACACAATTTATAAGTCTAAAAATAAATAAAATAAATAAATAAATAAATTTTTTAAAGCGCCCCCGTCCCCGCGAGCTCGCGCAGCGAAGAAAACGCATACGGAAGTCGCACCTGCATAGGTAAACGGTGTTCAAATCACACATGTGAGGTATCGCCGCGATCGTCAGAGCGAGAGCAATAATTCTAGCCCTAGACCTCCTCTGTAACTCTAACCTGGTAACCGTAAAAAAAAATTAAAGCGTCGCCTATGGAAATTCATAGCTACCATAGTTTGTCGCCATTCCACGAGTGCGTGCAATTATAAAGCGTGACATGTTTGGTATCTATTTACTCGGCGTAACATCATCTTTCACATTATACAAAAAAATTGGGGTAACTTTACTGTTTGGATTTTTTAAAATTCATTGAAGTGTCCCTTTTCCAAAAATTTGCGTTTAAAACACCGCTGCACAAATACCGTGTGATATAAAATATTGCAACAATCTCCATTTTATTCTCTAGATTCTCTGCTAAAAAATATATATAATGTTTGGGGGTTCTAAGTAATTTTCTAGCAAAAAATATGGATTTTAACTTGTAAACACCAAATTTCAAAAATAGGCTTAGTCATGAAAGGGTTAACACTATGCATGGTAAATGTGTGTTGCCACGTATTTTGAAATAGCACTCCAATGCACAAACATAAGGAGCTATGCCATAATGCACCACAATGCACAGATGTGAACGCTGTGTGTCTTGTGGCGTGTTGACAATAAAAAGGTCAGGTAAATCGTTTTGTGCGTGGATATTGCCCATGGCTATTGGCTATTCAAGGTTGACTTGGTTACTGCCCATTCCAAATTGATGGGATGCTTTAATGAGCATTTACACACATGAAAGGGTGTGAACATGCCCATAACGTGGCTCAGTAACAGCCAGGAGGGAGCTAGGATCACCGCAGTGGGGTTGATTTACTAAAACTGGGGAGTGCAAAATTCTAGTGCAGCTCTACATAGAAACCAATCAGCTTCCAGGTTTTTTGTCAAATCTTACATCAACAAGCTTAAGTTAGAAGCTGTTTGGCTACCATGCACAGCTGCACCAGATTTTGTACTCTCAAACGCTGTATGTGCGATCTAAGGCTCCATTCACACTAGCGCTTTTTTTATGCATTTTGCATTTTGCAGAAATGCATGGGAATTTTTTAACATGGGTTCCTATGGAACATGTTCACATCAATGCCTTTTTGTACCTCTGCGTTTTTGGAAAGGGTCAGGGACTTTTTTTCATGCAAAATGCAGCATTTTGCATGTAATAGAATTCAACGGACCAGCATCAAAAATGCAAGTGCCGCGTTTTTGCAGTGTTTTTACAGCGTTTTTGATGTGTTTTTGACGCATTTTGCGTTTTTGGCATTTTTATTTTTTAGACTGTATACAGTCTAAAAAAACTGTAAAAAAAAAAAACAAAAATGCAAAACGCAGCAGAAACGCTGCAAAAACACTGTAAAAACGCTGCAAAAACGCTGCTCAAAAACGTGGCAAGCATCACAAAAAACACTGCAGAAACACTCAAAAGCAACATGCATAGGTGTGAATCGAGCCTTAGGCCTGATTCACACCTATGCTTTTTTGTGCTTTTTGCATTTTGCAGATTTGCACTACAGTCCATTAAACATGGTTTCCTATGGAACATGTTCTGTAGTGCAAAATGCAAAAAGCACTAAAAATGCATAGGTGTGAATCAGGTCTAAGCCAAGATGGCAATCTTCCTAGTACAGACTCCACCCCCTGTCAATGCATAGCTGCTTCCGGTTACTGGATACCATGGGGCTGGAACTGAAATGAAAGCTGTGTTGGCTTTAAAAGTTTTGCAATTTGTTGGAAAATGGAATTTATAATGGAGGTTCTTGGACACCTGCCATTCTTCTGTAATTATGTGTACCAGCGAACCACCTAAAAATTGTGAAGAAGCCAGTTATCTGGTTACATAATCTGATTTAGTCATATGCAAAAAAATAATTTATATAACTTTTTTTCTTTTCATTTCTTACACATGTGGGATTCATTTAAAAACAGAACCTGTCATGCTAAAACTATGCAAGCTGCCATACTGGGCTTGTTTTTAGAAGTGAATCATCTTCATGCTTGGGTGCCTACCTAAAGCGAGCATGCAAATACAAGGTGCACAGATCACCAATATCATCTACCACCTTTCTATCAGGACAGGCCCTTTGTAAAGTGGATCTTTCACCTGTGAGTTAAGGTAATAAAGTTTTAGAGCAAACTGAGACAATATGGAAACCATTATCGTTGCACAGTAATAGTAAAGTATCTTTGAATGTTTTAAGACATACTGTCACTCACTTTGACCATGCAGAGCAAAGTGACTTACAGGGGACCAAAAGTGACCTCCATATACTCAGCTGACTTCTCACTGCTGCTTTTTTCTCTGCAGCCAGCCACACTAGCTGGCACTTCAGCATATTGAGGAGCATCATTGCCAGTGACAGTGCTTGGGCCTAGCAGACTATTGTCAAAGTGGTTCTAAAGGCAGAAGGTTTTTAATCTAATGCATTCTATGCATTAGGATAAAAAACCTTCGGTGTGACTCAGCCCCCCTAATACTTACCTGAGCCTCATCTCGATCCAGCGATGTGCACAAGTGCCTTGGCTGTCCAGGACTCTCCCTCCTGATTGGCTGAGACACAGCAGCGGTGCCATTGCTGTCAAAGTCAGTTAGCTAATCAGGAGAGAGAGGGGGTGGGGCCGAACAGAGGCTCCATGTCTGAATGGACACACAGAGCTGGCGCATGCTATGGGGGCACTCAGCAGGAGGGAGGGGCCAGGAGTGCCAGTGAGGGACCCAAGAAGAGGAGGATTGGGGCTGCTCTGTGCAAAGCACCATTACACAGAGGAGGTAAGTATAACATGTTTGTTATTTTTAAAGAAAAAAAAAAACAAACAAGACTTTAGTATCAATTTAAGTATGAGCACAGTCACACAACCAAGTGACGTCACTGCTTACACAGTTACACAGGGGGTCACATAGTTAAATAGTTACATAGTAGGTGAGCTTGAAAAACGACAAAGTCCATCAAGTCCAACCTATGTGTGTGATTATATGTCAGTATTACATTGTATATCCCTGTATGTTGCGGTCGTTCAGGTGCTTATCTAATAGTTTCTTTAAACTATCGATGCTCCCCGCTGAGACCACCTCCTGTGCAAGGGAATTCCACATTCTAACCGCTCTTACAGTAAAGAACCCTCTACGCAGTTTAAGGTTAAACCTCTTTTCTTCTAATCATAGTGAACGGCCGCATGTCTTATTAAAATCCCTAATGCGGACAAGTTTTATCCCTATTATGGGGTCACCAGTACAGTATTTGTACATTGAAATCATATCCCCTCTCAAGTGTCTCTTTTCACAGAGGGCCCTTTGCAGAGAAACAGTCACTTTTCTTGCATGGTCAAGGTTGACAAAGGGGTTTATTTACTAAAGCTGGAGAGTGCAAAATCAGGCTCACTTCTTCAGAGAAATCAATCAGCTTCCAGGCTTTATTGCCAAAACTTATTTGAACAAGATGAGGTTAGAAGCTGATTGTCTACCATGCACAGCTGCACTAGATTCTAAGTGCTCCAGTTTTAGTAAATCAACCCAATGTCTCTTTAACCACTTGTTGACTAGCCGCCATCATTATACTGCAGCAGGTCGGCACGATCCAGCGAACCGTCGCAGCTGTACGTTGGCTCCTTTAAGTGGGATAGCAGGCTCGCACCTGATGCACTGCTGGCGTGCCGATGCTAGTGACCGGCGGTCGCGATGACCGCCTGCCATGCGCGATCACGGGCACAAGAGGCAGAACAGGGACGTGTGTGTGTGTGTTTAAACACACAAATCCCTGTTCTGTGAGGAGAGGAGATGCAGACCGTGAGTTCCTAATAGCTAGGAACCATGTTCGCTCTTCTCCTATAGTCAGTCCCTTCCTCCCACAGTTAGAACACACACTAGGGAACACAGTTAACCCCTTGATCGCCCCCTAGTGTTAACCCCTTCCCTACCAGTGACATTTACACAGTAATCAGTGCATTTTTATAGTACTGATCGCTGTATAATTGTCAATTGTCCCAAAAATGTGTCAAAAGTGTCCGATGTGTCCGCCATAATGTTGCAGTATCGATAAAAATCGCAGATCGCCGCCATTACTAGTCAAAAAAAAAAATAATAATAAAAATGCCATAAATCTATCCCCTATTTTGTAGACGCTATAACTATTGCGCAAACCAATCAATAAACGCTTATTGGGATTTTTATTACCAAAAATATGTAGAAGAATACATATCGGCCTAAACTGAGAAAAAAATAGCTTTTTTTAAAAAAAAAATTGGGAATATTTATTAGAGCAAAAAGTACAAAATAATGTGTTTTTTTCAAAATTGACACTCTTTTTTTGTTTATAGCACAAAAAAAAAAAAAAAACGCAGAGATGATCAAATACCACCAAAAGAAAGCTCTATTAGTGGGAAAAAAAGGACGTCAATTTTGTTTGGGTACAGCGTCGCACGACCGCACAATTGTCAGTTAAAGCAATGCAGTGACGTATTGCAAAAAATGGCCTGGTCATTGAGCAGCCAAATCTTCCTGGGCTGAAGTGGTTAAAATAAATATCTGACTGTATTAGAAAACACTTTTAGGGATAAGAAAAATTAAAGTTTTGTGTGAACATTTGGGTGAAGTTCATCATTATGGTGCATGGCAAAAGGTATAAATACAGTACTTGAGGGCTAGGGAGATTCCATTTTTTTTTCTATAAACTTATTTTTATTTTATTTTTTTTTCTAAGCATTTGTTAAATATAAAGTGACAGCTTTGTTAAAAAAAAAAGTCATGTCAGTGAAACTCCTTTGTTAATAAACAAAGCCATGTCAAACAGCAAACTTTTCTTTTCTTTCCCGGAACATGTTTGCAATGCCATCATTTCTTAATGGCACCCCAAACGAGGTGTGATTTTCCGAGCGACAAAACACGCTACAATCACAGCAAAAAAACGCATCTGCAAACGCCCCTGGCTCTGTGCCAAGATTCTTTGGAGCGTTTTGGGAACGCAGGGAGGTCCATTCAAATGAATGGTGCCGCTCCAAAAATGCTCCACTAAAAAACAAAAAAAGCTAAAAAAAAAACGTTATGCAGCAGCTGTCGCTGCGCTACGCTCAGGTGTGAATGGAGCCTCAGCCAATTCTGCCTAACAGTGTTGCTTTGCAAAATTAGATAGCAATTTCAACAAAATTTTGGCAAAAATTAAACAGGCAATTCATAAGGGTGTTTTGTGGAAAAGTGAGCTGGCATAACAGAAACTGTTACATTAAAGTGTGCTAAAGCACGCAGAAGCCTTTCTAGCCTAGGGTTGTTACCTTTTCTTCAAGTCAAACCCAGACAATTTAGTGGTACACAGCAATATTTTTATTTTTTTGTATAAACTATACATATATTTTGCTAATAAATAGCATTTGTAATCATATGATGTTAATAACAAGAGTCCCCCTTTACATCAGAGTCCACAGAGTTCCCCTTTTACATCTGAACTTGCAGAGTTCCCTTTAACTATAAGGGGGGACTCTGCAGACTCTGATGTAAGGGAGAACTCTGGGGACCCTAACATAAGGGATGCTCTGGGAACCCTGATTTAGGGAGGGAGAACACTGAGAACTCTGATGTATGGGAGAACACTGTGGCCTCTGGTGTAAAGAGGAACTCTGTAAGGGGTGCTCGGAGAACCCTGATATACCTTAGTGTACTCACTCAGAGGCAAGAGAGAGAAGGGGGGAGACTCCAGTCACATTGAACAAGTAAAAAGGTGCAATGTGCAGATACCTCAGAACGTAGTACCCAATGGTCTGAGGGCAAAGATAGAGAGATGTAAATATGTACACAAATGTACACTTGTATATGTATATGTCAATTGGTCAGTCTGGGCAGCCACCAAGAAACCAAAAGCGGGTTCCAATAAGCTAGGATAAAAACAAGGAAAAGGGCACTTCTGAGTATCTATCATAAAACAATTTATTTAAACAACAGTATCCACTCACATGAAAGAAAGAGGAGTTGCATTCGGGTCCATATTCTGGGCTGAGGAGATGGTATAGGACTGAAGGTCACAGCAGATCCTGTATGGCTGACACTCCATCAGATCCAGGCAGGAAACAGACCATTGCCATGAGATTCATTACCACATTTGAGAAGGCATTAAAAGGCATGTAAGTAAAATCAAATATCGCAGTGGCATCAGCAGAGCCCGTCCCAACTGGTTTTGTCTCAATAAGACGAAACCAGTCAGATGATGTCTTATTGAGACGAAACCAGTCGGGACAGGCTCTGCTGATGCCACTGCGATATGTGATTTTACTTACATGCCTTTTAATGCCTTCTCAAATGTGGTAATGAATCTCATGGAATGGTCTGTTTCCTGCCTGGATCTGATGGAGTGCCAGCCATACAGGATCTGCTGTGACCTTCAGTCTTATACCATCTCCTCAGCCCAGATTATGGACCCGAATGGAACTCCTCTTTCTTTCATGTGAGTGGATACTGTTGTTTAAATATATTGTTTTATGATACATACTCAGAGGCGCCCTTTTCCTTGTTTTTAGACTTCAATCACAGACAGGGATGGATGGTGAGCTCACTCACCCCTTGGCAGTCAGCACCTCTCATCCAGATGTATCTGAGGCTGCTGGACTTCAAATTTACGGCCCCCGTTTTTTTTTTCTGAAGCACAGCACCGGGGATTGGAGTGTGGGCAGACACAGAGGGGTAGGGGCGGAACGAAGAGGTGTAGATCGAGCTCTCTCCTCTCCCATCTGTTTGTGTGTGTTGGGGGGGGATTGTTATCGTTGGCTTTGGGCAGCATGAAAGAGTGTAACAGACACTGCAGCCAGCAACCCTGCTGTGAAGCCATAGTCCAGTCTGAATAATGTGTCCGGGTTTCAGGCAGTCTGCAACCCAGACACATGATTCCAAACCCAAACTGTCCGGGTGAATCCTGGACAGGTGGCAACCCTATGCTAGCCACTTACTTAAAGTGACAGCCAGCACGCTGAATAATATCTTTCTTTAATATCCTCAAACTAGAGCCGAGGCTGCTTTACAACAAAACTAGCAACGGTTCCTGAAAGCTGTACAGATGCTGCACACATCGCTCCTATACACGTTAAATCCTGTGTAACTAGGCTGAATGGGCATTTTGATAGACCTGTTGCAGGATTGTCATTTGAAAGCTGATTGGACAAAAAGTATTCCTGTACAGGAATCCTCCAATGAGCATACAGACATGTCAGAAATATTTTCATTCATTACTCTGACCTGATCCATAGTACCACCTGGATAACCTCCAATAAGACCCATTGCCAAGTCTTAGGCACATCAATATCTTGCCTGAGCAAGAGATGATATTTCTGGGTATTATATCACCAAAAACACACCGTTTCTAAAGACAGCACTGTGGTTTCTAGATTTGGGAAATGAATAAAAAATTCCTTTGGGCAGAAAATGGTTTATTCAAATATTCTGGCTATTACATAACCTTGGGACATCAAATAACATGACACGTCTTCCTGTGTATCACTACATACACATTGAGAAAGAGCGGACTGAAGCCGCCCGACTTTGGCTGTAATTCAGTTCTCCTCCATCTGCATATTTCATTTCCATGCTTTTATTTCAGGGATCATTTTTGGGATTTTTCTTGGAGACAAATCAATCCTTCATGTGTTGCCATTCTCTGGTGTGATTATAAACCCTTTAATTTTCTAAACGGTATCCTCTTGCTGACCTTAAAAAACAAAGTTATGTAATCTGGAAATTGTCCCATACAATAAGCAGAGACGTAAGTAAAAGCGGTAGAACCCTGGAGTAAAATTCAAACAAGGCGTTTTTATATAAGACCTTGATTGCCCTGTTGCTGTTTTCAGTAAACCTATATTTAAAGCTGAACTCCAGGCAGATATAAAAACATGAAGGGGCAGGATTTGGGGCCAATCACAATCCTGCAGCGCTTATTCACTAGCAAGAGAGATGCCGACAGGAGGAGAGGGCAGAGTTACAGAAAGACAAGCTCATCAGTCTTCTGCTTTTCCTACTGTCCATTCAAAGGCTGCGGCGTCAAGTCAACGAAAAACGAGAGGGGCGCACCGACCTAGTGCAATTCCATTAAATTTTTTTATTAAAAAGTGACACAAAACATACTCACACACATAGATGGTAGGGCTCTGAGGAAGAGGGTTCTCCCTGGAAACGTGTCAGCCTAGACATCACGGACACATTCTGGTCCCCTTTGCACGTCTGGAGTATTCCAGCAGCCCTGGAGGCGTTTGGTTCATATTGTGCTTTGATATGCATATCTACCATCTATGTTCATGGGTAAGTTTTGTGTCACTTTTTACTAAATATTTTTAATGGAATTGCACTAGGTCGGTGCGCCCCTCTCGGGTTTTTTCGTTGTCTTTTAGTACTTTTGGATACATGTGATCCTAAGAGGGCAGCAAGACTCAAAGTGTGGATTTAAGGACTAAGATATATAGATTTCCTTCCCTTGAGCATATGACGTGAGTGCAGGAGAGCTACTTTTTATCCTGGTTTGCATAGACTAGAAGTAGTTGTATTACTTTACTAAAGCAGAGAAGAATCAGGTTCCTAGGCTTATTGATCTGTGTGGCAGAGCTATGTATATCACAGCAATGGGGGTTATTTACTAAATGGAAATCCATTTTGCACTACAAGTGCACTGCAAGTGCAGTCGCTGTAGATCTGAGGGAAAGTTCTGAAATGAGGGGAAGCTCTGCTGATTTTATCATCCAATCAAGTGCAAGCAAAAATGCTGTTTTTTATTTTCCTTGCATGTCCCCCTCAGATCTACAGCGACTGCACCTCCAAGTGGATTTGCCTTTAGTAAATAACCCCCACTGAGTTTACAGAAATACTGCTTTCATATACACTATATTACCCAAAGTATTGGGACGCCTGCCTTTACACACACATGAACTGTAATGCATATCCCAGTCTTAGTCCGTAGGGTTCAATATTGAGTTGGTCCACCCTTTGCAGCTATAACAGCTACAACTCTTATGGGAAGGCTGTCCACAAGGTTTAGGAATGTGTCTATGGGAATGTTTGACCATTCTTCCAGAAGCGCATTTGTGAGGTTAAGAACTGATATTGGACAAAAAGGCCTGGCTAGCAGTCTCCGCTCTAATCTATTCCAAAGGTGTTCCATCCAGTTGAGGTCAGGACTCTGTGCAGGCCAGTCAAGTTCCTCCACCCATTCACACTCATCCATGTCTTTATGGACCTTGATTTGTGCGTGTAAAGGCAGGCACCCCAATACTTTTGGTAACAGCGTATGTATTTTATCTGCTAGCCTAGAGCTCAGCTTTAAAGTCCAAATTTGGGTTTCCTGTCACTTTAAAAGTAGTTTGTGCTAAGCTGGCCCAAAGTTATTTGACAACTGTGAACCCTGTTATCATACGGTAGCAGCATCAGCTACATACAGTAGGCAGCGCTGTGTTCCACAGCAGTACAGGCGACTTCCCGTCTGCCGCTGGAACAAAATCAGTAGCTGATGCTACTACAGCCCGATTCAGTTCTCACAGCTGCAGAATAATTTAGTAATGGAAATAGTTTGCTTTTGCCAGCTTGGCCCAAACGAACCATTTAAAGTGCCAGGAAAACTGGATTTCGGCTTTAAAGCATATTTAAAGCTAAACTATTTTTTTTAGCCTTGGCTACAGTCAGGGCTTTAATGCTATCAGGAGAGAATCACACTCTCTATGTTCCAGTAACAATGACCATCAGGATAAATTATGTGATGGGAAATTCAGTTTTACCACGGTCAACAGAACACAAGGAGATTGTGAAGGGGACACTTGTTCCAGTGACAGCGATCTTTTTAGAGCTTCCCTCTCTCTCTTCTTCTTGTGTATCCAGAAAAAAAAACATGTTTTAACCATTCTATATGCTATACAAAAAATGCAGCTTTAGATATAAAGCATAACTAAAGGCTGCAGAAGTAAAGCTTACATGAAGGGATAGTACAGAAACAATTATGTGTTAAACCCGGTTCACACAGGGGCGACTTGTCAGGCAACTTAGCAAGTCACACTCCATTCTGTACAATGGAACCGTTCTAATAGGAGCGACTCAAGTCGCTCCGCCGTAGAAAAAGGTTCCTGTACTACTTTGGGGCGACTCCAGAGCGGCTTGCATTGACTTCTATACAGAAGTCGATTTGCAAGCCGCGCGGGAGTTGCGCTGTACTGGGCGGTTTCAGAGTCTGGCGACTTTGAAGCCACCCCTGTGTGAACCAGCTCTTAGGGCAGGGGTCTTCAAACTACGGTCCTCCATTTGTTCAGGAACTACAATTCCCATCATGCCTAGTCATGTCTGTGAATATCAGAGTTTTACAATGCCTCATGGGATGTGTAGTTCCGCAACAGCTGGAGGGCTGCTTTTAAATAAAATTTTGCATTTGCTTACTTTAAAGAAGAACTCCAGGTATGGATATGTTCTGCATAGTTACTTTGATCCAGCTTGGACCAATGTAACTATGTATATACCATACCTGGCCTATGCCCCTGGAAGCTGGGGATCACTGAAGTTGACATCACTTTTCCAGTGGTCTCCACCAGCTTCTGGGTCCTGCGCCGAGTGGCTGACCTGGTGCATTCTGAACACACAGGTGTCATTCAGGCCTCTCTACCTTGTCCAATCAGAGAATGCTTTGCATTCATTCAGGAAATACAAAGCAATCTCTGAATGGTGCCCATGCCAAGCGGCTGACCGCCTGTGTTCACAATGCAGCAGGACAGCTGCTCAGCAAGGGGCCCAGAAGCTAGTGGAGATCACTGGAGTAGTGTCTACTTCAGTGATCTCCGGCTACCAGGGGCATCAGCCAGGTATGGTATATACATTGTTATATTGGTCCAAGCCAGCCCAATATAGCTATGTATAAAATTTTCATGCCTAGAATTCATCCTTAAAGATTTTATTTTTTTTGCAGTACACTGCATAGGACCGCCTCTCATTGCTATGGCTTTCAGCTAGCATTCCACTGTATGATCAAGCCTATCTTCTCTTGGGGACTCAAAATCCCATTATGACTTGCACACTGTGGTGGACAGTCCAGAGGTAGATGTTGCAATCTGTCCTCAGAGGAAGATGCAGGAGGCATCGGTGTCTATTGCATCCTCTTTTAGGCTAGGTACGCATGTAAAGTTTTTTCGTGCAACCCAGTAGGCTGAACGAAAAAACAGAGCCTTCGTGTTCTGAAAGGGAGACTGCTGCCACGATCCCCCGCCAGTACACACTGATCAGCGATTGCAGACATTGGCTGGGTGCACTGATCGGATGCTGGTTTTTCAGCATGTTCCTTCGACAAAAGCCGGTCTCCTGTTGGAAAGAAAGCTGCATACATTGACCAAATGTTGGGGCCGGATTCTGATATTCGGCGGCTCCTGTGTACCCAGCCTAAGGCTGAACTGTGGGAAGTAGACAAAATTTACTCTTGCATTGCCCCCCCCCCAACTGCAGTGGTTAAAGCGATATTAAAGCTTCATTTTTTTTTTTTTTTTTACAAACATGTTATAACTTAGCTGCTTTGTGTAATGGTTTTGCACAGAGTAGCCCCAATCCTCTTCTTCTGGGGTCCCCTGCTGGCTCTCCAGGCTCCTCCTCTTCGACAAGTACCCCCATGGAAAACGGCTTTCCATGGGGGCACCTATGCGTGCTCACTCCCGAGCTGCCCTGTCTGCGTCTTTTGACACAGAGTGGGTGGCTAGGCCCCGCCCTGCTTGGCATCGCATTTTATTGACAGTAGCGGGAGCCAATGGCTCTCGCTGCTATCAATATGCCCAGGGAGGAGGGAGACAGCAGTGAGAGCTGCTGCTCTCATGCACATTGATGGATCATATTGGCCTCAGGTAAGTATAAAGGGGGGCTGGGGGGGAGTTTGCAGCACAGAAGGTTTTTCACCCTAATGCATAGATTCATTAAGATGAAAACCTTAAGGTTTTAGAACCACTTTAAGTGCTTGTTTTGTTTAGTGATGCAGTGAGAAGTCCTTAGACCGGCTTCTGTTTGAAAGACAGCTGTACACACTGTCCGAATGTTGGTCGGTGTCTGTTGAATTGGCCAATATTCAGCCCGCGAGTACCCAGCCTCAGTAGTGTTGCAACATTGCATCAAGCATATTACAAATATTTATCAGAATAGAAGAAAAATATAAGAAAATCTGTATTGCTTGTGGCCAATGTGAATGAGTGAATACTGATTTTGCTTTTGTCACCCTAAATAGTAACAATAATGCCGTGTAAACACGGGTGGACTTTGACCGGACTGGTCCGACGGGGCGAATCCGTTGGACAATCCGACCGTGTGTGGGCTTCATCCGACCTGCAGCGGACTTTTTCGGACGAAAATCAGACAGACTTTAGAATTGGAACATGTTTCAAATCTTTCCGACGAACTCGAGTCGAAAAATCTACTCGTCTGTATGCTAGTCCGACGGACGAAAACCGTCGCTAGGGCAGCTATTGGCTACTGGCTATCAACTCCCTTATTTCAGTCCGGTCATACGTCATCACGTACAAATCCGTCGGACTTTGGTGTGATCGTGTGTCCATGTGTCCGTCCGTCGAAGGCCGTCGGAAAGACCGTCGGACCTTTGATGCCGCAAAAGTCCGCCCGTGTGTACACGGCATTAAAGTCTAAACCATAAACCAAACGTTTTATATATTGCAATTTACCAGTCCTTAAATGTGGTGGCTGCAGACGTTTTCACTTTTCAGGCTAAGAACATTTTCAGAAAGTAAAGAAAATGCCTGTTAACCCTTTCACTTCCTGTGAGTGAGCACAGTGATCATCAAAAAGCAATAGTTAGACACAGAGACTCAGATAAAGATCAGGGAAACACACCAAGCATAACATTCCTGGACTCATCAAATCATCCCACTGATTTAGATCTATGTTTCCTTGTAGGTTTAATTAACTTTCAACATTATTATTATTATTATTATTATTATACAGGATTTATATAGCGCCAACAGTTGGCACAGCGCTTTACAACATTGGGGAAGACAGTACAATTACAATACAATTCAATACAGGAAGGATCAGAGGGCCCTGCTTGTTAAAGCTTACAATCTGGAAGATTCTCTACATTTGTGTATATATACTGTAAACACATACACACACAAGTATGTAATTTTTTTCATTGTTTGTATCACTCTGTGCCAGCCAAACAGAACACGGCATTCTTCAAAGCTATATGTTCAGTTTGCAAATGAAGAATATGGCAGATTGTTTTACAGAAAAGTCATGTAAGCACGTTTGAAGCTCTTGTATAGTATGTAAACTGATAGGGGTCAGTTACTAAGTTATGTAGCACAGGCTACATAGTTACAGTAGTTGCAGGCTAGATTTACTTTTTGTAAACATAATTATTTTTTTTTTAAATGCACATTTTTTTACCTGCAAACAAGAAAGTGTGCCGATTACTGCACTTGCAGTCCACGGTAGTGGACGGGATTTATAGTTTTATAGTTCACCATCGACAGATTTCTTTGAATGAATGACAGGGATGTGCAGGAGCCCCGCACAGCCAAGACAATTTTCAACGTGACAGTGGCTGTGGGGGGAGGGCAGTTTGAGAGTTGGATGGGAGGCAATTGCACCATGTTACATGTTTAGAGATGTGAAGGCCCGGAAAAAAACCTGAAACATTTGGGGAAAAAATGTTTTTTTTTTCCGTTTTTTTTCCTGAAGGCTTTTTTATTTTTTTTTAAATTGGAAAAATTAAAAAAAAAAAAAAAAAAATTGTGGAATATTTTATTTTAACATGATGAATAAAATATTTTAAGACAGAAGTTCCTAATTGTGATGACGGACAAAAAAGAGTAGCTGCAGAAGCAGAGACGGATACTGACAATTTCAGCTCAGAAAATGATTCTGATTAAATGTCCATTGAAACTTAGTCCCACTCTCTTCTTAACACTTCCCCCATCTTCAATTCTTTTTATGAGAATGGGGTTTTTATTTTTATTTAATACTGTGGAGAGGAAATATGAAAAATTGTTACTTTTGGTTTTAAAAATTGTTTTGTGGCGGCTTTTTGGCTGTTCCACATAAACTAGTAAGCAGTTCAGGAGATTGTTGCTCCCTTTGTTACAAATAAATATTATAAAAAAGTAAATTCTGTTTGTGATAATTGTTTGGCTGCACTATATTTTTAATATGCTAGTTGTGATAATTTTATGCCAAGTCAAATTGTCCATAGTCATATTTTATGTTCCTAAAGTAACAGAATGACGTTCAATCTTAAAAAGACATAAAAGTGCTAATGTAGCATTTTTTTCAATTTTTCCGAAAATTTCATTTTTCCCCCCCCAAAAAACGGAAAAAAACATGTTTTTTTTCCGAGCTTCAAAATTTCCGGAAATTTTACATCTCTATACATGTTACACCAAAATACGGGTGTTACATGTAATATGGTGCAAAAGGTAAACTTGGCCTTTACAGATGACGTTTAAAAGAGAAGTGGGATTTGTTTTTTCCCCAGTCATACTTACTTAGGTGGATGCAGCATTGTTCTGATACTGCACCTGTCCTCCGCTGGCTCCAACACGGAGAACCGATCAGTCTAACACCGCTGATCGCTCGGTTCTCACAGCTCCCTGAGCAGAGAGCTGGTGGCTGTCAGTCACTCACTGGAGTGCTGGGCAGTGGAGGGGGCAGGAGTGGCCAGCTCAGGATCTCAGTGGCTCGCTGTGCGGCTGAGCCAGGTGCTGGTCCATATGGTCGCAATCTTGCCCGAGACTCGGACGAGCTCTGCAACGTCAGACGACAGCGCGCTTCAGCCCGCTGTTTGCTGAAAATGGGTCACAGGGATGTAGAACGAACTGCATTCCTGTGATCCATAGAAGTATGTATGAAGAGAAGCATTGGAATACTAGTCAGTACCAGTTTGCAAAAGTGTACTTGCTTTGGAAGAATAAATCACCTCTAACGTTGGGTGTCCTACTTGTGTGGATGTTTCTGCGTCATGCAAAACTATTAGAAAAGTTTTTGCATTTGAGGATGGGGTGCCTCAAGACTGTCCATAATTTTTAAAGGGTGCTTTAACTGAAAAAAAGTTGAGAAACGTTAAACTAAAGCTACCAGAAATGGATCTTTTACCAAGTACAAACCCCCACCCAGTATAACTGTGTATGCACACATATGTACAGTATGTATGCAGGAATGGGATAAAGAACATATTTAAGCTGATTCTCAAATGCTGACAGTGACAGGACAAGTTCATTATCAGTGGAGTTATAGCAGAAGAATAAAGTCATTTAAGGCTTATATAAGGCTTATAGAGTCGATCTGTTTGTGAAGAAAACGCTGCATTGGTAATTTATAGTAGCCATCTGCTGCACTGGTGGGTGGCCAGAGCCTGAGACCTAACAAGCTAAATCTATCCAGATATCACACGTGTTCTAAAGTCACAAAACCACATAATCTTACCTTTTTGACTTTTAATTGCAGTCATATTGAGAAAGCTCATCATAGTGGTTGTTAAAATATCCCATATAGCTTTTGTTTTGTTTTTTAAATCGGGGAGAGCACCTGCGACCTTAGCTGCTCAGTGAGTTCACAGTGACCAGTACAGATTTGTTCAGATGGTTTTTTAGATAGGCAAACATAGTAAGTTGGATAGACTTTTTTTGTAAGCCTTTGAGAAAGACAATCTGCTTCCTGACATTTAGATAGGCCAATCTAACCTCTTCATACTTTGCAGTTTGTGGGTTCCTAACATTTTATCAATACAGAATTCCCAAAAGCCCAATAGAGCCGACCTGCCGTATAATTGCGGCGCCTGGTCGGCAAGTGGTTAAAGCATGTTAAACAGCATAGTGCGTTTGCAGTGTTATTTGTGCCTTTCTATGCTGTAAAATACTTGGTTGATCCTGCCTGTTCCTGTGTCCCCCCTGTGTGTGCTGACCACGGTAATCATGGCTGCTGATCCATGATACCGTGGTCAATTTATGTGCCTCCGTCATCCCGCTGTGTCCAGAGTCTCTCCCCTCTCCCCTTCCCTCCCTCCTTGTCAATTCCTAGTGTGTGAGCCATCACCTGCCTGCTTTTTCCTTCCGGCCGCTATTATAATGTGTCTGCAAAGTTAGTGATTACAATTACTGGCAGCCCCTCTGTAATAAGGATATACTGTGAGTGTCTTTGTTTTTTTTTTAAATCATACAGCTAAATACCGTACTTTCACATGTGCCCCCCCCAGCTGACATCAGAGGGGAATCTCACTGTAGTCCTCAGATCGGGGAAGGAGAGCGGCGGGTGGTCATGTGACCGAACATTGGCAATGTGAAAGAAGGTATTTAGCTGCATGATTACTTGGGGGAGCAAGTACTGATTTTATCAGTATTTGGTTTCCACTTCTGCAATCCTTGTCTAGATGTCCGTTGCCCTGTAGGACCATTTTCAAACCACCATGCGAGCTCACACATGAACAATGGGGAAGCAGCTGTGGCTCCCCAGGAAGCCGAGGTCCCCACAGCCAGCTCCATTATCCAAGATGGCAGTGCTGAAGACCTTCAGCGGTAAGGCGAGGCCTGTTCTGAGTGGAGCCTGTCCTGTTAAAGTGGTTGTAAACCCCCCCTGTGTACTCACTTTTGTTGCCAGCAGTTTATACATAAATGGCTGTGTGTTGAGTTATTTTGGGGGGACAGCAAATTTACACTGTTATACAAGCTGTACACTCACTACTTTACATTGTAGCAAAGTGTCATTTCTTCAGTGTTGTCACATGAAAAGATATAATAAAATATTTACAAAAATGTGAGGGGTGTACTCACTTTCTCACTTTCGTGAGATACTGTATATATATATATATATATATATATATATATATATATATATAAAAATCCAAACAAGGGATTGCTGCACAAACCGTATTTATTTTGAAATCTTCAAAAGGACATCACCACGACATCCATAAAATCAGGCATCCATTAGGCATCCATTATGGATGCCTGATTTTATGGATGTCGTGGTGATGTCCTTTTGAAGATTTCAAAATAAATACGGTTTGTGCAGCAATCCCTTGTTTGGATTTTTTCTATGTCGAAGCCTGTGGGAGGGCTTGATTGCTAAGCACGGCTAGGGGGGCGTACCACTTATGCTGTGATAAGTCACAGTAGAAGCCGATCAGCAGGTGCCAGTCAATGTATGTCCACCTGCACTTGTTGATCAGCGAGGGGACAGACTGGATGGAGCTCTGCCTATGTAAACAAGGCAGAGCCCTGTCCTGTCAGTGGAGATGTGCAGGACTTTATTTCCCTGCAAAGTAGGGAATAAAATCCAGCACATTCCTTAGTGAAAGCAGCACATAGTACACACAAAAACACTGGTTAGGCACAAATTTACCCTTTGATCACCGAGATGTTTAACCCCTTCCCAGCCAGTGTCATTAGTGCATAGTTTTAGCACTGATCACAGTATTAGTGTCATTGGTTCCCACAAAGTGTCAAAAGTGTTAGTTAGTGTCTGATTGTCCACCGCAATATCTCAGTCCCACTATAAGATGCTGATCGCCACCATTACTAGTATAAAAAAAAAAAAAATTTAAATGTATATAGAACGCTATAACTTTTGTGTAAACTGGCCTAAATGTATGAAGAAATTATATATTTTTATTTTTTTATGGAGTATATTGTATAGCAGAAATGAAAAAATATTGTTTTTTCAAAATATGACAAAAGGGGTGGGGAATCCGCGCAACGGAATTGGGTGGAAAACAAGATGGGAAATTTAATTAATTGATAGACTGCTGCCCTCACATACGCTGACTCCACCAAAGTGAAATAAGCGGAAAAATTTATAAAAGAAAAAAGAATGTGAGTATGGCGCCGTCCCAAATCCTATTTTTAAGAGCGGCTTCCCAAATGAATTGTAAGTGTAAAAATTATATTTTGAAACCAAAGTGTCTTGTGCTATATTTCATCAAAAGTAATATGTTGATAAATAAATAAATAAATAAATCAACTCCTCCAAAAACAAATAAAAAATATAAATCAATCAGCTTCCCCAAAATAAATAAATAAATAAATCAACTCTTCCAATAAGCCATAAATATCAAAGTGACTCGTGCCCTATCATTAAAAAATCAATAAATGCAGTAAGTAAAATATATCACAGGTGACATGCAAAAATTATCATAAACCATAATTTGTGTGACCATTAAAATATTAATAAACTGTCCATATAAATAGTGTTGCTTTGTGATAAATTTGCTATTCAAGATTAGCTGTGATATGTGCCCAGTGCACTATAAGGTGAAAAAACAACGTTCGCTGTGAAATTTCTTAGTGTGTCTCTTTAAACAAGCAGCAGGTATATTCCAGGTGCTGGTGTCTCGCATTTTCAAAATTGTCGGCCTTTTTTTGTGTTTAGCAAAAAAACAAAAAATCCAGTGGTGATCAAACATCACCAAAAGAAAAACTAAATTTGTGGGAAAAAAGGGCACAAATGTAATTTATGTACAGCGTTGCATGATCGTGCAATTGTCAGGTAAAGTACCGCAGTGCAGTATAGCATAAAACGGTAAATCTTCCAGAGGCCAAGCGGTTAAAAAAAAACCTGAAGTTCCTCTTTAAGTACCGCCTGTGTTAATAGAGAGGTTTTATAAGGTGTCTTCTGAGGACAGTGGAAAGGACCCAACTGAGCTGGTGATAGAATAAAGAATAATGAGAAATAATGCTTTGTAATACGTATTGTAAATTAAGCATTCTGATGAGAAAAATATTGAGAAATAAAGGCATGTGGGATAATTAAAGGCAGTTTAGAGAACCAACACTATTGTTGTAGATTGTAGCCTAGCCAAGGATTGCCAGATGTAGCGCAGAAAGACACCCCACCCGTCTATGGCCACACTAAGCTCCACGGAGGTTCTGACTGGATGCTACAGCAGCAGAATTTTTGTAGCACATACTTGGGACAAATGAGGCCCAGTGCAGATATTTCGGATAAAAGCTGTGTTGTGAATCTGCAAGGATTGAGGTGGTTTGGAAACAAATGAGTCAGCTAAGTCCTTTGTGTAAACTTTTTTTTTAAGTCTTCAAGGGCAATATTTACATGGGAAAAAGTACAAATCTGACTAACATATAACATTCTTTTACAAGTTACAACACAATGAAAAAAAAAAAAATATTTAGAAGAATATTAAAATTGCATTGCTTTCTTCAAATAGTCCAATTTCCTGTCGAATGCAACTGGCCAAATAAAATTCAAAAAGCCATGTCTGCATGTTTTGGCAACTTTTCGTTCCAATTTCATTTGAACTATTTGCTTCAAGAAAAACAGGGCTGTTCTTATCATAAGGCAATTTGTCAAGCCTCAGGCAGTACATTCATGAGGAAGTTCTTAAGATAGGAAAACAGCACATGCTATAGTAAATATGTATATTGCTACTGTTCAGCTTCCATGCTATCAAAACCAGCCATGAAAGAGATGATAATTATGGGGTTTAACGACCTGCGTCAACAGGCTTTTGGCTTGTGTCAATGACATCAACACTTTTGAGATTATTTAGAATTCATTGACCGATGCATTTGACCTGAAGTTGACCAGCTTTAAAAAGGGAAGTATGGCCAAAGCTTTTTTGGTCATATGTCACTTCTGGGCCACAGGAGTGCACTTAATATTGCATTCCTGTGACTCAGAATCAGCCAACAGAAGGCTAAAGCCTGTTGGCCGATGTCACAAAGCCGCTCCAGTCTCTGGAAGCATCCCAAACCTATTGTTGGGATCCACCCAGCTGCACCAGCCCCCTCTCAGTGAGCGCTGGAGAGACAGAACAGAGAGTGGTGACTAACAGTCACCACTCTGCTCTGAGCTGACCCAGAACTGAGCGATCAGCGGTCATGTCATGCTCAGTTCTCAGGTTTAGAGCTAGCGGTGGACAGCTGCAGCATTGAGGCGAGTATTTTTTTTGTTTTTTTATATAGCCCAAACTACTCTTTCAAGTGGGTTTTTCATTCCCAAGGATTAAAACTGGATTGATGCTAGCAAAAGCCGTCGACACATTCCCCTAACACAGGTTCTCTAGCTACAGTATCTCACAAAAGTGAGTATACCTCTCACTTTTTTTGTAAATATTTTATTATATCTTTTCATGTGACAACACTGAAGAAATTACACTTTGCTACAGTGTAAAGTAGTGAGTGTACAGCTTGTATAACAGTGTAAATTTGCTGTCCTCTCAAAATAACTCAACACACAGTCATTAACCTCCCTGGCGGAATGATTATTTCAGATTTTAGGTGCTGAAAGCGGTACAATTATTTTGCACGAAATTTGGCGTTTTATATTGTAGGCCTGTAATTCTTAGGAATAATTCACTTAAATCTGTCCAAACCAGAGTCTAGTAGACATCCTGGGTATGATAAAGTTTAAAAAACTAAATCATAAATTATAATATAATAAATAACTATAAATAATAACAAATAATAATATAATAATAATAAAAAATATTCAATAATGTAATCAAATATACTGAAATTTGCTCAGTTGCAGAATTGTCGCTATCATTACTTTTCAGTGTTTGATGACGGATCTCCCCACAAATCACTATCGCTCAATTCTGCAAGTGATTCTAATTTATTATCACTGTTTTCTAGCTGGTCTAAAACCACTTTTGATGTAAAGGGATGGTTTTGGTTGCTATGGACAATCTCCAGTTTCCAGGCAGAAAGAACAGTTTTTATAATATAAAACTGCATGCAGGGCACTGGACAAACCACTAGGGAAAAAGGGGATGTGTAATTATTTGATACAGTACTGTAATCTGTAAGATTACAGTATACTGTATCTATACTGTGTGTTTTACTTTTTGAATTTGGCGCCGAACTCCATCCCCTGCGTCGCAACGCTCGCAGGGAACGGAGCTAGGCACTGTGACTCGAGCGAGACACGGCGGCTTGCAGATCACAGCGGGGAGACATTGCAGGATCCAGGGGACAAGGTAAGTATCCTCTACATGGATCCTGCAATGCAATCCCGAGTCTGGCTCGGGGTTACCGCAAGTGGTACTGAAAATCCACCCCGAGCCAGACTCGGGAATAACGCTTGGGGGGTTAAAAGGGGTTGTAAACCTTCAAGGTTTTTCACCTCAATGCATTCTATGCTGCAGCCAGCCCCCAACCCCCCCCAGCCCCCGTTTTACTTACCTGTACCCCCTCTATCTTGTCCCGGGGACGAGCACACCACCAAAAGCCGGTGTCTCGGGTCCTGATTGGATGGATTGATAGCAGCGCAGCCATTGGCTCCCGCTGCTGTCAATCAAATCCAATGACCCGGGGGGCGGGGCCGAGTCATACATTCGGCGTCTATAGACGCCGAATGAATGACTCGGGCACGCCCGCAAGGTGACCCCCTCGGGAGAACGCTTCTCCTAGGGGGTCACCTAATGCGGGGAGGAGCCGCGAGAGCCGCCTAGGGACCCCAAAAGACAAGGTTCGGGACCACTCTGTGCAAAACAAGCTGCACACTGGAGGTAAGTATTAAAAAGTTTGTTGTTTTAAAAAAAAAATGAAGCTTTAGTGTCACTTTAATGTCTAAACCACTGGCAACAAAAGTGAGTACACCCCTAAGTGAAAATGTCCAAATTGGGCCCAATTAGCCATTTTCCCTCCCCAGTGTCATGTGACTCATTAGTGTTACAAGGTCTCAGGTGTGAATTGTGAGCTTTCACTCTCTCATACTGGTCACTGGAAGTTCAACATGGCACCTCATGGCAAAGAACTCCCTGAGGATCTGAAAAAAAGAATTGTTGCTTGTGGCCAAGATCATACAGCGGTTTAACAGGGTAGAATCCATTAAGAGCAGGCCTCGCCATGGTCGACCAAAGAAGTTGAGTGCACGTGCTCAGCGTCATATCCAGAGGTTGTCTTTGGGAAATAGATTTATGAGTGCTGCCAGCATTTCTGCAGAGGTTGAAGGGGTGGGGGGTCAGCCTGTCAGTGCTCAGACCATACGCCTTACACTGCATCAAATTGGTCTGCATGGCTGTCGTCACAGAAGGAAGATTCTTCTAAAGATGATGCACAAGAAAGCCCGCAATAATTTGCTGAAGACAAGCAGACTAAGGACATGGAATACTGGAACCATGTCCTGTGGTCTGATGAGACCAAGATAAACTTATTTGGTTCAGATGGTGTTAACCAGGTGAGGAGTACAAAGACAAGTGTGTCTTGCATACAGTCAAGCATGGTGGTGGGAGTGTCATGGTCTGGGGCTGCACGAGTTCTGCCGGCACTGGGGAGCTACAGTTCATTGAGGGAACCATGAATGCCAACATGTACTGTGACATACTGAAGCAGGGCTTGATCCCCTCCCTTCGGAGACTGGGCCTCAGGGCAGTATTCCAACATGATAACGACCCCAAATACACCTCCAGGGCGACCACTGCCTTGATAAAGAAGGGTAAAGGTGATAGACTGACCAAGCATATCTCCAGACCTAAACCCTATTGAGCATCTGTGGGGAATTTGCAAACAGAAGGTGGAGGAGCACAAGGTCTCCAACATCCACCAGCTCCGTGATTTCGTCATGGAGGAGTGGAAGAGGATTCCAGTGGCAACCTGTGAACCTCTGGTGAACTCCATGCCCAAGAGGGTTAAGGCAGTGCTGGAAAATAATGTAAAATAATGGTGGCCACACAAAATATTTACACTTTGAGCCCCAATTTGGACATTTTCACTTAGGGGTGTACTCACTTTTGTTGCCAGCGGTTTAGATATTAATGGCTGTGTGTTGAGTTATTTTGAGGGGACAGCAAATTTACACTGTTATGCCCCGTACACACGATCGGATTTTCCGACGGAAAATGTGTGATAGGACCTTGTTGTCGGAAATTCCAACCGTGTGTAGGCTCCATCACACATTTTCCATCGGATTTTCCGAAACACAAAGTTTGAGAGCAGGATATAAAATTTTCCGACAAAATCCGTTGTCGGAAATTCCGATCGTGTGTACACAAATCCGACAGACAAAGTGCCACGCATGCTCAGAATAAATAGATGAAAGCTATTGGCCACTGCCCCGTTTATAGTCCCGACGTACGTGTTTTACGTCACCGCATTTAGAGCGATCGGATTTTCCGACAACTTGGTGTGACTGTGTGTATGCAAGACAAGTTTGAGCCAACATCCGCCGGAAAAAATCCATGGATTTTGTTGTCGGAATGTCCGAACAAAGTCCGACCGTGTGTACGGGGCATTATACAAGCTGTACACTCATTACTTTACATTGTAGCAAAGTGTCATTTCTTCAGTGTTGTCACATAAAAAGCTATAATAAAATATTTACAAAAATGTGAGGGTGTACTTACTTTTATGATATACTGTAAATGTAGGTATGCATTCTAATGGAGGCTAAATGCAGGAAGGCGTACAGCTCCCAGTGTTTCCAATCTCTGTTTAGCCTGCTCTGGCAGTGCTCCCCCATCTGTAAAAGACATTATCCACAGAGAATATTACTTTTGGGTAGACTATGCCTTTATTGGGTACCTGGCACCCCTTATAACAATGTTCATATAACACTGAGAAGGGAGCTGCATTTTTCCAGTCAACATTTTAATTTAGGAACACCTTGCAATCAATGCAAGAATGGCTTGATGTTCTATAGCAAAGTAATGATGGATAGAAGTCTATGTTGTTGAAGATTGCAGTATTTTTTATGGAAAATGTTCTTTTGTTGCTCATAGGAACCAAACTCCATCCATCTATGTAGGTTAAAATCCTTTTAATGCATACATGAGGGCAATTGCATTTAGATGTTTTTTTTTCACTCTCAACTAACCCACAAAGATAATTTACTTGTCAGTCCATTATGGATAATTTTTGTTAAACTAATGTCTGAAAGAAGATAAATGTTATCTAAGGTACAGAAATCCCCATCCTGAGATCATGTAGGTGGTTTAAAGATTGACCAGAATTAGCTTTATGGCTAATTCCAGGGCTCATAATGGTGCTTTTAGGACCGCAAAGTGGTTCCTGTGCAGATGCTGTAAAGTAGGGAAAATGAATCACCCTCGTTATTTATTCATGATAAAGTGAGACCCAAACACCAGCTCTTTGCTGCATAATCTTCAAATTCCAGCTTTACTGAGATGGCTGTGGAATATGCTATTTTTGCTATTTCCTGCAAAACATATACCACTGGACATGCTAAATGTACAGGTAGTAAAAAAAGCAAACAGTAAAGAACACAAAATAAATCCGCTCTAATGTAATTTTAGAAAAATTATATCTTCCTATAAAAAAAAAAAATAGCTCAGAGTTTGTGAAGTTCAGATAGTCGAGTCACAGATGTGAAAAATTTCTAATTTTTTTAGAATAACAAAGGGGCTTCTTTACGAAAGGCAAATCCACTTTGCACTACAAGTGCAAACTACAAGTGCAAAGTGCACTTGAAATTGCACTGAAAGTGCACTTGGAATTGCAGTCGCTGTAAATCTGAGGGTTAGATCTGAAATGAGGGGAAGCTCTGCTTATTTTATTATCCAATCATGTGCAAGCTAAAATGCTGTTTTTTATTTTCCTTGCATGTCCCCCTCAGATCTACAGCGACTGCACTTCCCAGTGCACTTTCACTACAATTTCAAGTGCACTTTGCACTTGTAGTGCAAAGTGGATTTGCCTTTAGTAAATAACCCCCTTTGTGTAGTCGCTCTTCCTCGCTAATGGAAAGGCAGGCCCAGACACAACATGACCCCCCTAACCTCAGGCCAATGATCTTAAAGTTGGATGGGCATATATAGAAAATTATTTTGATTTAATATGGTTTAGTAGGTGGTGTTAATCTGCTTTGCAAAGTGATAAATGAAATGTCATGCTTTGACATTTCAATAAAGTTAAAAAAAAAGTGAACAGTGCTCTGTGCTTTAAAGGCACCACTAACAAGAACCCCACCCATAACTGACACTGTGGGGGTTATTTACGAAAGGCAAATCCACTTTGCACTACAAGTGCAAAGTGCACTTGAAATTGCAGTGAAAGTGCACTTGGAAGTGCAGTCGCTGTAGATCTGAGGGGGACATGCAAGGAAAATAAAAAACAGCATTTTAGCTTGTACATGATTGGATAATAAAATCAGCAGAGCTTTCCCTCATTTCAGATCTACCCCACAGATTTACAGCAACTGCACTTCCAAGTGCAATTTCAACTGCAGTTTGCACTTGTAGTGCAAAGTGGATTTGCCGTTCGTAAATAACCCCCTATCTGTATGGCAAAAATTTTACCATTCAGATAGTGTGAACCAGACAGTTTTCGTTTGTGATAGGGAGAGAAAGGCTAGACTCTCTGCCAAGTTTTTACTGATGTCTATAGCCCAACTGGTTGGATTCACCACTTCATCTGTCTTGGTGACCATAATACCAAAGACTGAAAGTTCATTAAAGTCCTACGTTTTAGAACTGTCATGAGAGTTAAAGATGAGGGGGAATCTTCCAATGGGAACATTCTTTTAGCAACTGTCTTAGATGGGAATTCCCGTCACTTTGGGTAGACTTCCCCTCACAACCTGTTGCATCTCCAAGACAAGAAGGAAAGGAAAACCTAACTAGCAAGAAAAGCAAAAAAATAAATAAAAAAACACCACACATGATGGGGCCTTGCCTTTCTTAGTCAAAAAAAAATGTGACCAGCTACTACTACCGTATTTCCCGGAAAATAAGAACTATCCCGTAAATAAGACCTATTGTGATTTTCTAGGATGGCTGCAATATAAGCCCTACCCCAAGTCCTTGTAAAATCATGTAATCCACGTTGTAAAAGGATTATATAAATTTTCCAGTGTGTGACTTATTGTAACATTTTTGTGGAAAATACCTTATTTACAGCGCTGCTGGGCACTCACGTGACCCACTGGAGCTCTCCTCCCGGCTGACATCAGTGGCCCCTCCTTCTGCAGTACTCAGAGTTGGACTGACATCAGTTTAGGGCACTTGGCCCCTCCCTTTGCAGTGCTCGGAGTGGGGAAGGAGACTCTGGCGGGTCACGTGAGTACCCAGCGGTGCTGTAAATAAGGTATTTTCCACAATAATGTTACATAAAGACATACACTGGACATTATTTAATACTTTTGCAGTGCAGATTACATGATTTTACAAGGACTTTTATGAGATTACAGGATTTTTATAATGCTGACTCCTGAGTTTACAGGGAGGGAGGGGGAGAGAGGAGAGAAGACAGGGGACACAGGAACTTTTTTACATACCGTTATTATATACAGTATTATGTACATACCGCCAATAAATAAGACATCCCCTGAAAATAAGCCCAAATGTGTTTTTTGTAGCCAAAATAATATAAGACCTGGTCTTATTTTTGGGGAAACACGGTAGCTATGCCATAACATGCATAAATGGAAACCTTCACAGGCATATTGGCTATATAAAGTTTTATGTCTTCTTTCCAGACTGCAAATTTTAATGCCACTGTTCGTTTTACTTGTTTTGCAGATCAGGGCATACATCAACAGAGCTGGCGGTGACAAAGGTGAAGACAATCTGGACCTTTTAGCGCTCCGGTTCCTTTCTGTGCATCCTATTTTAGACCCATGGATTTTCACCGTCCTGCGGCCCTCTGTTCTCAGAGTGCTGCGTTCAGTTATATGCTTCCAGACCTCTTTCAAAAACAAGAGTATCTCAAACTTCCCCTCTCTCAATACTAATCTAACAACGAACACCAAGATAAATATAGACACTACATATGGAAGTGCTCAGGAGAAGGCTTTAGCTGATGGGGAGAAGATTGCATGGGGAGAACAAACAGGCACATAAGAACAATTCTGTTTGTCTAAAAAGTTAGATGCAAATTGCATCTCAAAAGCACTTCAGACGGCATTTGGGCACTTACAGAAGTAGATTCTGACTAAAGTTGGTCAAATTGTTGTAAAATTCTCTGTATGGGAGCGATATGAAAACATGGAATCTACTCGGCGGATACCTGTGGACAGTGTGGCATAAAGGAAGAGCATGACATATGGTTTATCGCTACACCAAAAACACAGCAGTACTGCACCCTATTAATGATGGTGTTGCTTGGCTGTTTCTGCAGCTAGTAGTGATGAGCGAAATTAAGAGATTGCTCTTCACCAAAAAGTCTTCAAAAATAACCACTTTGGCTAAATCTATTGAAGAGGCAATAGGAGAGGCAAAAATTAAGAATGAAGGTGATTTTGCTTGGTTTTTAGGGTACATTGAGCTTAAAATGGCTTCTCAGGGTTATAGAGGAACATTTTGTTCAGTTTTTTCTTCATGTGTATCTAAACCCAAAAACAAAAACTCTGTTGCAGCTTACCAGTCCTTGAATAAAGCAGCTGGTTATCTTTTTCAGTCTTTTTTTTTATCTGATGATCCAGCCAGTAACACACTTCCTGTCTTAGGATGGCTCCACTCAATGGAGGAGTATCCACTTCCCGACCGCCGCACGCCGATATAGGTTCTAAGTTTGAAAAGGAAAATCGTTGTTATGGCAGCAGCTAGCTGCCATAACCCCATTATCCTCTTCTTCGGCCAGCGTTCCTCTTTCCGATAAGAGTGGTCTCTGCGGCGGACTCGCCACAAGATCACTTTTACCGGCAGCGGAAGAGGGCCCCCCCCTCCCGCCGCGCTCAGGTGCCCTCCGACGCTTACTGGATCTGTCGGCAGTGGCAGAGGCGAACGGATATTACCCCTTGCTGGGTATGGAGACCAGTGAGGGGAAGATGCCCCCCACCCGCCTCAATAACATTGCAGGGTGGAAGCGACGTCAAAACATCACTTCCGCCCATAGCTCTTAAAGGGCCATTTTTTTTCTTTTTTAAATGACAATTTAATTTTCTTAATTGCATTTTAGTCTAAATATGAGATCTGAGGTCTTTTTGACCCCAGATCTCATATTTAAGAGGTCCTGTCATGGTTTTTTTCTATAACAAGGGATGTTTACATCCCTTGTAATAGGAATAAAAGTGACACATTTAAAAAAAAAAAACAGTGTAAAAATAAAAATTAAAAGGTAAAATAAATAAGAAAAAAACTTTTTTTTTTTTTTAAACGTGGCCCGTCCAGCCGAGCTCGCGTGCAAAAGCGAACGCATACGTGAGTAGCACGCGCATATGAAAAAAGGTGTTCAAACCACACATGTGAGGTATCGCCGCGTTCGGTAGAGTGAGAGCAATAATTCTAGTCCTAGATCTCCTCTGTAACTCAAAACATGCAATATAATTTTTTTTTTCACAATATTAATTTTTTTTTTCACAATATTAAAAAAATTGGGCTAACTTTACGGTTATCTTATTTTTTAATTAAAAAAAGTATATTTTTTCAAAAAAAAGTGCGCTTGTAAGAACGCTGCGCAAATATGGTGTGACAGAAAGTGTTGCAACGACCGCCATTTTATTCTCTAGGGTGTTAGAAAAAATATTTATAATGTTTGGGGGTTCCAAGTAATTTTCTAGCAAAAAAAACTGTTTTTAACTTGTACACAACAAATCTCAGAAAGAGGCTCGGTCCTTAAGTGGGTATTGTCAATCTGGGTAGTGTTTAAATACACTAGCATATTTGTATGGACTTGACTACTAAATTAAAGCAGAACTCCAGCTAACACATTTTGCTAACCACTTAACCATTTAGCTAACCAGAGCTAAGCAGTTTTTTCCTTTTGGGATAAAAGTTTTCATAAATGAATAAAGACTGACCATTGTAAGCACCCATGTCAGTTGTATATGGTTTGTCTCAACCCTCTAAATGCCACTTTTGCTGGACAGCTTGGCTGTTAAGAAAAGTTAACAAATAACAGACTTCCCAGCCAGATAGCAAGATGAAAATAAATAGAAAAAAATCCTGAATAAAGAAAACGAATGTTGCCACCACATCTAGGGATTAGTTAACTGTCTGCAATATATTAAATTGTTTGCTTTTGGGTTTAGATACATACACTTCATTTTATTAAAATCTAACTGAACCCTCATGACTTGTTACTGTATGCATTCAGGCATAGACAATACTACAGCAGGTAAGCTGTTTTTTGCCATTTTTAGGCCTCTCGTACACGATACTCCTGTATTGTGCAATTTTGCACACTCGCGCAAAAGCGTATCCTCGCGTTTTTGTTCGGCAGTTTGTAAATGGGCATTTGCGCGCAATCACGCGTATTTTTCGCACTTGAGACGATTTTTCTATTTTATTTTTTTTTACTGAAGAATGCATGGCGCTTGTTTACGCGCCTGTGTGCATAGGCACATTACAATTAATGGGCTGTATTTTAGCTCAGTAAAAAAAGCTGTACTGAGCTTTTTTAAGCTGCAGTGTGCAAGAGGCCTTACACTGCTAAGTGCTGCAGCAAGGTTTAAAGTTCCCTGTGCCTGAAGGAGACAACTCTCCTATAGGAGAGTTGGACCACTGAAGCCTGACTCTACAGTGGTCTAACAGGCCCCCTTCCTGAAGAATATTCTAATCACAGCGTTCCCTGAGCAGCACTGTTGATTAAAGCAGTGTTTGGGGTGGCTTGTCAGACTGCTGTAGAGGTGGGCTCACTGTGTGCGTGTCTGTTTTTATAACCATTTCTGCACTCCTGCTGTAACAGCATTGTAAAAAAACAAGCAAAAAACAGCATACAGGGTCCCAAAAAATGTATACTAACTTCAACATTTGCTATCTATGCCCTTTTTTTAAAACCTGAATTTAAAGAGGAACCGCAGTCTGCTCACATAATTTGTAATAAAAACATTTGCATATAATTTTATATATACTGTGATTCTGTACTTGCCAAATATGTTGCAGAAATCTCCCTCCACCAAGTCTGGCTGCAGCCATTTAAACTGTGGGCAGCTGAAGCTGCTGCCTGTTCACTTCCTGGATTTATACAGACACACAGAGGCACCTCTCCAGCTCTGCAGCTCTCATTGGCACTCTTATGACTCATCCCCTCCCTTCCTGGCAAACTCTCTCTTCCTTGCAAGAGAGAGAGAGAGAGAGATGTGCATGATGTCATAAGCCTAGGCTTTTCACCAGACAAGAAACAGAAAGTGGGCTGTATAAGATATTTACTGGCAGAAACAATGTTTTACTATCCAAAGTTAAAACAACAAGGGCAGAAGATTTAAGCGGACCTTTAGTCATTTTTTCAACTTTCCATCTATTAAATCTTCTGCCCTTGTATTTTTTAACTTTTCAGCCAGTAAATACCATATGCAGCCCACTTCGTGTTTCTTGTCTGGTAAAAAGCCTAGGCTTATGACATCATGCAAAGCGCTCTCACTCTCGTGAGAGTTTGCCAGGATGGGAGGGGGGATGAGTCATAAGAGGGCCAATTGGAGCTGCAGGTGTGAATCCAGGAAGTGAACAGGCAGCAGCTTCAGCTGCCCACAGTTAAAATGGCTGCAACCATACTCAGTGGAGGGAGATTTCTGCAGCATATTTGGCAAGTATAGAATCACAGTATATATAAAATAATATGCAAAGTGGTTGGAGGGAAGCTTCAGAATGGCAAAGATGTTTTTATTACAAATTACGTGAGCAGACTGCAGTTCCTCTTTAATCATGGCGGCAATGTGCAGTATTATGTTTCCCCTAAAGATATCAGTAGTCGCACCATTGTTGATGTCATCATGTGACAGGAGAGAGCCAAAGATAATAAGCAATTTTACTTCCAGCAAGACAGCAACATTCTGCCAATACGTTGGATAGGACATAGAGGTGCTGTTGAATTCCCTCCGTGTTCCCTAGACTTAAAGGAGTTGTAAAGGCAGAAGGTTTTTCTCTGCATTAAGATAAAAACCCTTTTGTGTGTAGCAGCCACACCAGCACCCCCTAATTACTTACCTGAGCCCCATCTCTCTCCAGTGATTTCTACAAATGTCTAAGCTCTCCTGATGTACAGAGGAGGCAAGTATAACATGTTTGTTATTTAAAAAATAGAAAAAACTAGACTTTACAATCACTTTAATACCCCTCCATTTCTATCTGTGGGGAACACACCTACATTGATTGCACTACAGGAAGAAATTGAAACATCGTGCGGAGCATGAAATCAATAGTGTCTGGATGCTAATGGTAACCACTTTGAGCAGCTAATGTGATTGCATAATTCAAACATGACTTACAGCTACAATTTGATGTTTATATAAATCTAGTTATAACATTTTTATGCATTTATTTTTCATGTTGAAGTGTATACATTTTTTTGGGGCCCTATGTATTTATTACTGTACTGTATATGCCGTCTGACTGCATTATAGTAATACAAATGAGGGTTCAAATGGGCTTTAAAAAATGTTTTTCTAGGTACACATCGAGTTGATCAAGTTGTGTGGTCTCCTTGTCAGCACTGACATAATGTTTGATGGTTTTGTTAGAAACTACTGTAAGGCTTGGTCCACAATAGTTTGGGCTGTGCGTCCCCCGTTTGCTCAGGCATGGCAGCCCATTCATTTGAATGGAATGCTGTGCTGTGTGAAACGCACAAAAAAGGTGCATGCACATTTTTATAAATGGTTTCCATACAGTTTCCTTGGCATTCCTGCACCCACAATCACGCTGCTGCTGAGATGCGTGGGGGTGCCATTCAGTAGCGATGCAGTTCCCACACCCGCAATGCACAGTAGTGCCAGCCATTGTAAACCTAGACTCAAAGCTGGGGCTAGCTTAAGGATTGGCATTAAAGTGTACATAATGCCAGAAAAAGAAAAATTTGTTTTCGTTTTGGATAGAGTGGTGAAGGATTACAACCCCAGTCAGGCTTTTGTTGCTATCTGTGTCCCTGCTCTGTTCCCCTCTCTGGGTTTCCCAGTGACCATTGTCACTGGGACTAAGAGTATAGAAAAATCTGAGTTTTTCAGTTATCTCTGGAATTGGAATTAATGGAAAATCTTTTAATATGAGCGCTTGTTCTGGTGACAATCAAAAGAGGTTTTCTGACACTTTGGATAGATTTAAGCCAGCCATACATGGATCAAAATTCAATTGCTTCAGCAGACTGAGATCCAATCCATCTATAGGCAGGCTGATTGTACCCAAGTTAATCCAACCAGCCTATCGGTTGTTTTACATGCGATTACTGCTGGTGGCTATAGCCACTAGCTGTAATCATTGTGTTCTGCCAGCGGTGAAGGCTCCCTGTGCCCCCCCCCCCGCCAGCAGAACACAATAGTGCTGCAGTAGGCATTCCCCTATCAACACTGACTGTGTTAATGGGGGAATCAAGCGACTTTCTTTCCTTCCACCCATGGTGGAAGGAAAGAAAATCAAATCATCTATGTCCTGCTTTACTCTCACTTCCTGCTGTTTTTACAGTACAGGAAATGAATGCATTTTAACCCTTCTCTACATCATCCAAAAGGAGAAAAAAAAAAGGTCCAGCCTAAAGCTGGCCATAGATGGCTCAATACTTGGCTCGATTCATCTATGGCATTTAGGTTTCGATCCATCTATAGCTATTCCAGGTCTAGAGAAGTCGATCTAATAATCATCATCAACATCTCTCAAACTGGCTTGATGGAAAAATTTCTATCGATCAGCGCTGCAGCCAATCAGTGCATTCTGACAGAAGAGGAGTTTGTGCTATCAGAATACAATAGTGCAGCGGAGAGGATTCCTCCATCCTTGCTTGTGTGGATGTGGGAATCTGTTCAGTTTTTTTTTTTGATCAGCCTGCTTGCCGATTCAAAAAACGATCCTTGCTTGGCTTGCCTTAGATGGCCTTAGCTTTGTTTATTTTTAGAAAAAAATTTAGAGCATGTTTCACTTAATTGTTCTACATGATGAAATTTAAGTTCAATTGCAATTTTAATTTTGTTGACTGAAAAATTGGTAATTCCATGAGTAAATCAAGTGCAGAAAAATTTCCTCTCATCCTGAGATGTGTGCAATGACTTCAATCCCTTTCTCTGCTGGTGCAAAAAAAAATAATAATTTGATGCCTTATAAATGATATGATGTAGGAATCCTCTATTTTGTGTTTTAATTATATTATTATATGAATAAAAATGTGTTTACAACTGCTATTTTATGGAGGAACCAATATCACCTGACACTTGATGTATGTTAAATGCACTTACATTCCAATCTATCTATGGACAGATATTTCAATGATATGTACAGCAAGGGACAAATATTATTTAAATTAAATAGAACTTGTGTTTATTGTTTGAATTTTGTAATAAAATATATTAAACCAATTATTTTGTTAACTGAATTCCTTATGTCTGGTTTGAATAATTACCCACCCAGCTAGCTTGTATCATCTGAAAGATTTGGGTGAAGAAATCTCCCCATCGAGGTTGGTGACTTTTTGTCTTTCATCTTGGAGTTTGTTTGGTTGTTCAATGTACTTTTGGTACCCACTTCACAAATGCTCTTCTGGCTGAATGGGCCCGAATTCCTACATGCACATTCCAAAATCTTGTTCTAAAACCTTACCAGAAGAATGGAGGGGCTATTATAGCTGTAAAGGGGGAAGGGGTACTCTATATTAGGCCCTTGGCTTTTGAAAATACAATATATTATCTCAGATTTTGCCCTTTAAAAACATACATTGAACGGAAACACGTTTCATGGAATCAAAATCACACTTCCTCTGGAAAGGTATGTTAAGATTCTGGCAATAGCTGGACATGAGTTCTCAAGTTTTAACACATCAAATCCAGATTGCCGATACCACTTTAGTCTCTTGCAAACTTAAATCTTCAGATTTTTTTTTTTAAATAATAAACATGTCATACTTACCTGCTCTGTACAATGGTTTTGCACAGAGCAGCCCCTAACCTCCTCTTCTGGGGTCCCCAGTCAATGTGCCTGGCTTCTCCTTTTCGGCCAGTGCATCCATGGGAAGCCACATTCTACGGGGCACTCGTGTGGGCTTGATCCCGAGCCATGCTACCTGCATCCATAGACACAGGCAGCGCAGCTTGGCACCACCCCCAACTCCCTCATCACAGGAATTGATTAACAGCAGGAGCCAACGGCTCCCGTTGCTGCCTCTCTGTCCTGTGAGGAGAGAGAGCGAACGGAGAAAGTTGCTGCTGTCGGGCGCAGTGTTGGATCAAGATCGGGCTTAGGTTAGTATAATGGGGGGGCTGGGGGGGTCCTGTTCACAGAAGGTTTTTTACCTTAACCACTTGACAACTTGGCACTTAAACCTCCTTCCTAACCAGACCAATTTTCAGCTTTCGGTGCTCTCACATTTTGAATGACAATTACTCAGTCATGCAACACTGTACCCATATGAAATTTTTCTCTTTTTTTTTCCCCACAAATAGAGCTTTCTTTAGGTGGTATTTAATCACCGCTGGGTTTTTTATTTTTTGCGCTATAAAAGAAAAAAGACTGAAAATTCGGTAAAAAAAATGAAATTTTCTTTGTTTCTGTTATAAAATGTAGCAAATTAGCAATTTTTCTTCGTAAATTTTGGCCACAATTTATACCGCTACATATCTTTGGTAAAAATAAGTACAAATCGGTGTATATTATTTGGTCTTTGTGAAAGTTATAGAGTCCAAAAGCAATGGTGCCAATATCTGAAAATTAATCACACCTGAATTACTGACGGCCTATCTATATTCTTGAGACCCTAACATGCCAGAAAAGTACAAATACCCCCCAAATGACCCCTTTTTGGAAAGAAGACATTCCAAGGTATTTAGAAAGATGCATGGTGAGTTTTTTGAAGTTGTAATTTTTTTCCCACAATTCTTTGCAAAATCAAGATTTTTTTTTTCTTTTTTTTTTTTTCCACAAAATTGTCATATTAGCAGATTATTTCTCACACACCACATATGAATACCACAAATTACACCCCAAAACACATTCTGCTACTACTCCCGAGTATGGCGATACCACATGTGTGAGACTTTTACACAGCGTGGCCACATTTTGAGGCCCAACATGCAGGGGAGCACCTCCAGGCGTTCTGGAGCACCCAGGCCAATTCTGACATTTCTCTCCTACATGTAAAAATCATCATTTATTTGCTAGAAAATTACATAGAACCCCAAAACATCATATATGTTTTTTTTTAGCAAAGACCCTAGAGAATACAATGGCAGTTGTTGCAACTTTTTATCTCGCACTGTATTTGCGCAGCAATTTTTTTAGCGCTTTTTTTTGGGGAAAAAAAACAGTTTCGTGCTTTAAAAAAGTAAGTTGGCCCAATGTTTTTGCATAATGTGAAAGATGAAGTTACGCCACGTAAATAGATACCTAACATGTCACCCTTCAAAATTGCACACGCTCGTGGAATGGCGCCAAACTTCGCTACTTACTGGTTACATGTTTTGAGTTAAAGAGGAGGTCTAGGGCCAAAGTTATTGCTCTCGCTCTAACGTTCGCACCGATACCTCACATGTGTGGTTTGAACACCGTTTTCATATGTGGCCGGGACTTACGTGTGCATTCGCTTCTGCATGCGAGCACACGGACAGGGGCGCTTTAAAAAAATGTTTTTCTTTTTATTGTTCATTTTACTTTATTTATTTTAGCTTGACACTTTTTTCCCCCAAAAAATTTTTTTGATCACTTTTATTCCTATTACAAGGAACGTAAACATCCCTTATAATAGGAATATGGCATGACAGGTCCTCTTTACAGTGAGATATGGGGTCAATAAGACCCCACATCTCAATTCTAGGCTGGGAAGCCTGAAATAAAAATAAAAAAAAAACGATCCTGGCTTCGATCGTAGCGGTGAGTCGGTAGAAGCACCGGAGGGCGGCGGGAAGGGATCACATGGTGAACGGCCGCGATCAGTGATCCGTGATGCGCTGGGTCCTCTGGACCCGGCGGTCACGGATGTTCTCGGGTGCGCGCCCCAGGGGGCACGCAAGAGCAGGATTCTGGGAGGATGTCCATGGACGCCCACCCAGAATAAGTCGACCGCGCTGTAGCCGTCTTTCGGCTATGGCCCGGTTGGCATGTGGTTAATGCACATAATGCCTTACCTTCTAGCTTTTAGATCCACTTTCACAAATGTAAGTGCAGAATAATTTTGCTCACAATCCACAGTGGCAATCAACTGTTATGCCCCTTTCACGTGACAGACCCGCTCGGATCCGCCTGTCCGTTTTTCTGAGCGATCCACCCATTGACTTGTATGGGCAGGCAGATATCAGCGGAGATGTGTCTGCTGACACCCGCCTGCCATCCGATCCGACAAGATCCATTTAAAACAGAAGGATGGCAATACGTGCTGTCTATTTTCATCAGATCTTCCCATAGAGATCAGCGGGCTCTGACAGGTCTGTCCCTGCGCAGTGAGCAGAGACGGACCTGTCATCTGCCGGCTCGGCGGGGATCAACGCATCGATCTCCTGCTCAGCTAGCGGAGTCTGCTGAGCAGATTCGCCCCGTGTGAAAGGGGCCTAAAACGACTACTCCATAGTGGAGCTTTCTCATTCTTCCCCTTCTCCTCCTTTTTTCCCCCTCCTCTTCCAATTACGGTTTCTGGAGATACCTTGCAGAGACTGGTTGCTACCAAATGGAAGCACTATGTGCACCAGAAGAAAAATATTGTTTACTATAATTGGGTACAATACAAGAGCTACAAAATGTACAAGTTTCAGGCTTCTCCAAAACGTAAAAAAATAGGACTCAAAAAGGGGGTATAAGGAGGAAAGAGCTCTGAAATTTGGAAGGTTAATTTATAAATGTATACATATGTTATGTATGCATGTACTGTATATATGTAAGTATGTACACTGTACATAGAGATGTGTAACTTAATGACTAGCTCTTGTCTTCTGCAGTGCTGGGGTCCTAGCTTAAATTTCCACAACAGGTCCAATTTTTCCCTCAGCTCCTTGTCTGCCAAATATTCCAGTGCAATTCTTTATCTGTTTCATAAATGTAAGTATATTCCTCTTGATCCTGCCAGCATGTGCCTCTTCTTCTGAATAATTAACAGCACTAACAAAAGATTTGTGATGCTATAGACGCGGTCACCCCGCTGTACATGCCCCAGCATTGGGACTGTAGGACATAGTGCTAATGCACTGCTTTACTGTAGATTCCCATTTTCATGCAGCAATGCCTCTCTGTCTGCACTAAATTGATGGGATTTGTCCTGAAACCAACAGCAACTTCACTGGCAATGATTGGATGCTTTGGCTTTCAACACACACAGCTCTGGTGTGCACATTAGAAAAGAAAGGTATAGTGACATGATCACGGAATAAATTGTGTTTTAAAGTGGATGTAAACCTGAATTTTTTTATTTTTTTTTATGTCATAATGTAGAGTATAAGATTTCCTATCATTTGAGCCCAGTCTTGCCACAAAGAGTTAATCCAGCTCTGAGCAATCCTCTTTTTGTTCAGTGAGATAAAACTTGACAGAGAAAAACTTTGTCAAATCCTCCCCCTTGCTGTGAGTGACAGGTAATTTACATATCTCGTGCACCAGCCTAAGACATGCATTATTTTTTAATTCCCACCCCCACTCCTTTCTTCAGCAGCTCTGCAAGGATTGGCTGTTCCACACCTCAGCATGATTTGGCATGCTGAAGGCATATTGATAAGGGGAGTGTAGAGGTGGGCGGGGAGTCTACTGACATCACGACTCCACCCACCGAGCGCCAGACAACAGACCCGCCCACAGAATCTGCAGTTTTTTGGGTCTAATAACAGACAGAGGGGAGACATTTGACAGGTAAAGATACATACAGGAGGCATGTATATCCTTATAGATAACCCCTATGGCAATAGTTTAGAAAGGATGACATTGGGTTTACATCCACTTTAAGGCATTTATTGGCTTTTTTTTGTTAAAACAGAAAATAGCTGTGTTTTTTTTATTTAAAGCTATGTTCCTGGCAGGGATCCTCTACCATAAAAAACAGTACCCCACCCCTTTCTTTTTTCTTTTTTTAAGTAGTCTTTATTTTGATTTTTACAAACATTTAGCTTACAAAGAACAAAAAAAAAAGAAAGCCAAAACGGGCACGAGGTCAAAAATGACAAAGGAGAATAATAAAAAAAAAAAAGACTTGAAATTGGCAATCAAAGCGTATTGGTGCAACTATCTACAAATATATATATTGATATACATTCATATACCCATATATTACCAGTCAAGAGCTATGAGCCCATTTGTAAAACGTGGTTATGTGGACAAGGAAGGGGGTGGGGGGAGAAAAGAGGAGAGGGGGAGGGGAAGAGAAAGAAAGGGGGGGAGCAGATCAAGCATAAAAGTAATAAAGAAACAAAATAAAATAAATAACAAAAACAAAAAGACACAACAGACAGCGCTATAGCTGAGAAAATAAATGAATTCCAGAAATATTCCATGGATCTGAGCAAGTCTGCCCCAATCTTTAACAAAACTAAGCTAAATCAGTTCCCCAACTATAAAGATGTATGGGACCCTGAGGCCGATGGCCATGGGGTCTGTGAGGCACTGTAATTTAATGTATCCAAGTGGCCCAAATCCCATAGAACTTTTCATGTCAGCCCTTACACATTGCCACCCACTCCTCTGCAGCCATAATGTTGTTTACCAAGTGGATCCAATCAACTCAACCAGGGACATGAGCTGTTTTCCAGTGAACGAGGATCAAACGCCTGGCTGCATTCAGAAGTTGAGGTAGAACCGACTTGTGGTAATGGCTGAGAGGAATAGATGGCACGTGGAGCAAATACTCCAGGGGAGAGTCAGGCATGTCAATATACCCCCACCCCTTTCTAACTTATCCCTGCAGCAAGTTTTTTTAAAATCCTAATAAGAATGCCTCAAATACTCATATACATCTGTGGCCATGTGATATCTTAAGTCCCAAATCCTCTCTTAGCGGCAGAGTGGGAGGGTCCATTTTTCAGATTTCTACATTGCTTCCTTGTGACATGGACACTTTCTATTGGCTGGATCCTCACAGGTCCTAAAGAACCCAACAGCATCACGATATCATGAGGAGGAGCCATGACCAGGCCAGTCAGTGGCAGGTCCAAAGTGTAGTGCTATATCACTGATCCCAATTAAAGGGAGTGGCATTGGCAGGGAATATGTGATGGCTGAGTTAGGTTTATAAATCATGGAAAAATCGTGGGTGCGCGTTATACACCGATCCCTGCTGTCTCCGAGGGAAGAGGAGTGAGCGCCGCTGAATTACATAGAGCTGCAATCTCCTGTGTAACCGGCACTCACAGCCACGCCTCCTGGCCCCGCATTGGGCCACTGTTCTGTCTATTATATGAGCAGGGCCAGGAGGCGTGGTGTGAGTGACGGAGCGCCGGGTACACAGGAGATCGCGGCTCTGTGTAATTCACTGGCGAGGCTGCAATGATGGGAAAGGTGAGGCTGCAGATGGGCACTGAACAGGCTGTATTGTTGGGCAATGTAATGGCTGCAGATGGGCACTGAACAGGCTGCATTGACGGGCAATTTAGAGGCTGCAGATGGGCACTGAGCTGGGTGCATTGATGAGCTGTGACACTAATTTTGCTTCAAAGTTCTTTATTTAAAATGTAAGTTTTTTTTCCCTCCTAAAACTGGAGTGCGTGTTATACGCCTGTGCCTGTTATACACTGATAAATACGATACTTTATAAATCACCGCAGAATATGTTGGCACTTTAAGGCCTTATGCACACTGGACATTTTTATAGCTGCTGTTTTTGGCTTTGGGAGTTTTTTTCTGCAGCCAGTAAACTCCCCAGTATGTTATCCTATGTGTCCATGCACACATAGGCTGTTGTCAGTGGTTTTTGGCAGAACCAGTGGGTTTTGAGGGGCGTTTTTCAGCTGTAAAAATGCTCTAACTCTGATAAAAGCTTAAAAACACCAAAAAAAAAAAAAAAAAAACGCTACTGCGAAACTCGTTCTAGAGCTACATCTTTCTACAGCTAACGCTACTGTTTTTTTTATGACATCCAGTGTGCATGAGGCCTAATTGGCATTTCATTGTTAAAAAGGCAAGATAAATAAACAAAACTCATACTGAATGACTCACAAACAGGATTTCACTGTAAATAAATATTTTAAAATCACAAAGCCAGCCGACTTTGTTCCTTAAACAAACTGAGACACTTTAATTCTGGTCCGCTGCACACGCAGCTTGTCAGTTATCTTCTCCTTTTCTTTGGTCAAGTTCCAAAATGTTAAAGCACAAATGTTTGTCATAAACAAGCAGTTATGTGATGAGAATGATACAATTCCTGGTGTCAGCGAGTTCTGAGAATAATTGGAAATGTGTGTGTTAGGGTATAGCTATTTACTCTTTAACCACGTGCATACCACGCACTTTCACCCCCCTTCCGGCCCAGGCCTATTTTCAGCTTTCTGCGCTGTTGCACTTTGAATGACAATTGGGCGGTCATGCAACACTGTACCCAAATTAAATTTGAATCACTTTTTTTTCACACAGAGTTTTCGTTTGATGGTATTTAATCTTTTTAAAATTTTTTGCTAAACAAATGAAAAAAAGATTTTGATTTGCAAACAGGTAATTTTTCTCCTTCACTGACGTGTGCTCATGAGGCTGCACTGATGGGCACTGATGAGGCCGCACTGGTGGGCACTGATAGGCACTAATAGGCAGCACTGCTAGGCATCCCTAAAGGGCACTGATAGGCAGCAGTGATGGGCACTGTTGGGGCTGCACTGATCATCAGGACATTGATGATCAGTGCCCTCTGCCCTGATTATCAGTATAGATGTCCCCTTTCACACTAGCCAGTTACTGACTCTCTGTGAGCTTCTTCCCTGCAGCAACACAATGTAAGAGGAGTGCACTGTGATGAAAGGGATGGTGGGGACGCTTGACTTCTGATGGTGGGGGGTTCTTGACATCTGATGTTAGGTGGAGAGAATTGCTCTGGACAGCTAGTCTTACAGATACAACTTGTCCTTTGGAGCAACCATAATGCTAATGTGGCCCATGATGAAATTGAGTTTGACACCCCTGCTTTATCCTGTTACTGTCCCCGTTTCGTCCAATCAGAGAATGCTTTGCATTTATTGAGAAGAACAAAGCATTCTCTTAAAGGTTCCTGTGTCAAGCGGGAAATCTCCTGTGTTCAGAATGTAGCAGGGCACCTGCTCAGCACAGGACCCCAAGCTAATTGAGATGACTGGAGTTGCTATGTTTACTATATTGATTTCCAGCTTCCATAGGGATCCCACAGGTATGGTATATACAAAGTTATATTGGTCCAAGCTGTACCAATGTAATGATGTAAAAAATGTCATAGCTGTAACTCTTTAATTGTTTTTACTAATTAAAGAACTCCATTGTACTTTAGGTTTTATTTATTTTAAAAAGTTGATCTTTTTTCCCTGAGACTGGCAAGCTTACGCGAGCATCCAGCAAAAAAAAAAAAAAAACCATACCACATGTAGTTGGAATGTAACCAGGTTCTTCTATATATAACATAATGAGCACTCCCAGCTGCACTGAAGACAGTACTGGCAAGTACCATCTTTCAGACATTTACTTCACACTAAACAGAAATCACAAATGTCAGTTTAAAAGGAAAATTGATTATTTTGTCAAAAAAATACTTCCAATAAAGCAGTGGTAAAAGTGTGTTAAAGCAGACCTTTACATATTGGGAAAGTACATCAGGCAACACTTCCAAGATGGCGAATTTTCAATCTGAACCTAAACTTGTGACATCAGCAGGGCTGGACTGGGACAAAAATGTGGCCCTGGACTTCATCCAGACCGGCCCAGGGCACAACACATTAGGGCACGGTACATCAGGCCACATCAGGGTACAGAGCTCAGCACATCAGGGCACAAGGCACATCAGGGCACAGCACATCAGGGTACAGCACATCAGGGTACAGCACATCAGGGTACAGGGCACAGCACATCAGGGTACAGAGCCCAGTACATCAGCGTACAGGGCACAACATATCAGGGTACAGTGCCCAGTACATCAGCGTAGAGGGCACAACATATCAGGGTACAGTGCCCAGTACATCAGCGTACAGGGCACAACATATCAGGGTACAGTGCCCAGCACATCAGCGTACAGGGCACAACATATCAGGGTACAGTGCCCAGTACATCAGCGTACAGGGCACAACATATCAGGGTACAGTGCCCAGTACATCAGCGTACAGGGCACAACATATCAGGGTACAGTGCACAGCACATCAGGGTACAGAGCCCAGCACATCAGCTAATAGGGCACAACACATCAGGGCACAGTACATTAGGGTATAGCACATCAGGGCACAGAACATCAGAGCACACGACATTGAGGCACAGCACACCGGGGCACAGGACATCAGGGCACAGGACATCAGGGCAAAGCACATCGGGGCACAAGGCACATCAGGGCATAGGACATCGGGGCACAGCACATCCAGGCACATAGCACATCAGGGCGCATCAGGGCACATAGCACATCAGGGCACGGGGCACATCGGGGCACATAGCACATTAGGGCACGGGGCACATCAGGGCACGGGCACATGGCACATCAGGGCACATGGCACATCAGGGCACGAGGCACATCAGGGCACGGGGCACATCAGGGCACGGGGCACATCAGGGCACATTATGGCACATCAGGGCACATGGCACATCAGGGCACGGGGCACATCAGGCCACATGGCACATCAGGGCACGGGGCACATGGCACATCAGGGCACAGGGCACATGATGGGGCACATGGCACATTATGGTGCACATCGCACATCAGGGCATGGGGCACATCAGGCCACATGGTACATCAGGGCACATAGCACATCAGGGCACGGGGCACATGGCACATCAGGGCACATGATGGGGCACATGGCACATCAGGCCACATGGCACATTAGGGCACGGAGCACATGGCACATCAGGGCACATTATGGCACATCAGGGCACATGATGGGGCACATCAGGGCACATTATGGGGCACATTAGGGCACATCAGGCTACATGGCACATTAGGGCACGTGGCACATGGCACATCAGGGCACGGGGCACATCAGGGCACATAGCACATTAGGACACATCAGGCTACATGGCACATTAGGGCACGTGGCACATCGGGGCACATCAGGGCATGGGGCACATCAGGGCTCTGGGCACATGATGGGGCACATAGCACATCGGGGCACATGATGGGGAACATAGCACATCGGGGCACATGATGGGGAACATAGCACATCGGGGCACATGATGGGGCACATAGCACATCGGGGCACATAGCACATCGGGGCACCTGATGGGGAACATAGCACATCGGGGCACATGATGGGGCACATAGCACATCGGGGCACATGATGGGGCACATGATGGGGCACATAGCGGGGCACATGATGGGGCACATGATGGGGCACATAGCACATCGGGGCACATGATGGAGAACATAGCACATCGGGGCACATAATGGGGAACATAGCATATCGGGGCACATGATGGGGCACATAGCGGGGCACATGATGGGGCACATGATGGGGCACATAGCGGGGCACATGATGGGGCACATAGCGGGGCACATGATGGGGCACATGATGGGGCACATGATGAGGCACATAGCGGGGCACATGATGGGGCACATAGCGGGGCACATAGGGCACATGATGGGGCACATAGCGGGGCACATGATGGGGCACATAGCGGGGCACATGATGGGGCACATAGCGGGGCACATGATGGGGCACATGATGGGGCACATGATGGGGCACATAGCGGGGCACATAGGGCACATGATGGGGCACATAGAGGGGCACATGATGGGGCACATAGCGGGGCACATGATGGGGCACATAGCGGGGCACATGATGGGGCACATAGCACATCATCAGGGAACATTGTGGGGTCTTACTAGCCAGCATGCAGAGTAGCGCAGGGAGCTTCTGTAGTAATAAGTTCTCTCTCGTGTCATCACGCTGTTCTCCGGCAGCCCCGCCCCCTCCTCTCTTCTTGTCTATAACAGATGATCCTACAAGCCAATTAGTATAGACGAGAAGAGAGGAGGGGGCGGGGCCGCCGGAGAACAGCGTGATGACACGAGAGAGAACTTATTACTACAGAAGCTCCCTGCGCTACTCTGCATGCTGGCTAATCTCGATCTACCCGTCAGGCGCCAGCTGTTGGCGGTTGACGGGTAGATCGCCGGGCACCGCAAATGCGGCTGAAAGTGAGACTGGCCCAGACTGAGCCATCGGCCCACCGGGAATCTCCCGGTAGTCCCGATGGCCAGTCCATCCCTGGACATCAGTGAACGGATGCAGGGATCATATTTGTGTTCTCCATATTACTTTGTAGCATTTCACTTCATTTCATTTCATTCATTTCAGAACAGTTCATTCTGTTTTATTAAAAATGTAAAACAGTACTTAAAGCAGATCTGTGGTCAACATGTAAAATCATATACAGCATTCATTTTCACATTAAGAAATGGGGGAACTAATGCGCAAAACCAAACTGTATAGAATAAGATATAAAAGGATGGGAGAAGCTGCCAACATATAACAGTGTTCCCAACACAGATAAAATATACGAATAAGTGAAGTATGTGGCGCTAACTAAAGTGCAGAAATGGGGGGCGTGACCAAGATGGCAACCTGAGAGGACGCAGCAACCAGAGCTCTGCTGGATATTTTATACTTATCCTGCTCCCAGTTGATCTTTTGCCCTCAAATTTACCCAGTTTTGTTCCGGATGTCATACAGGACAAGACACAGGGGGTAAAAGCTCAGTTTTCCACAGCCTGAGGAGGATATAACCCCGAAAGAGTCTCCCCACGTGGCGGGACGGTCTGGCAGAATGCGCAGCATGGCGTCACAGACAGTGATGGAGGATTCCACGACGGGGAATCAGCTCGGCTTCCAGGAGGTGATGGCGGCGATTGCCTCCTGTCAGGTGGCCCTGACTAACAAGATTGAGGCAGTACAATTGGATATTGGCCTCATACGGCAGGATATTGACAAGCTCCGCTCGAGGGTATCGGAGACGGAGCGGAGAGTCGGTCAGGCTGAGGATGTTGTGGGTGAGCATGCAGTGTCCATCCGTACCCTCCAAACTAAAGTCCGGGCCTTGGAACACAAGATCGACGACGCAAAGAACAGAAACAGGAGGAATAACCTCCGGATCGTGGGTACGCCGGGGGGAGTGGAGGGGAAAAACCCGACGGTGTTTGTGGAGGAGCTCCTGCGAGCCATACTACCGGATGCTCAGTTCTCCCCCTACTTCACTGTGGAGTACGCTCACAGGATCCCCCGGTGCCTGGACCACCTGGATCTAACCCCCACACCCTGAAATTTCGAATGTTAAACTTCAGGGACCGGGATGAAATACTTTGGGCAGCTCGAAGAGCGGGTGAGTTGAAATATCAAAATGTGAATTTTTTCCGGATTACTCCCTTGAGACCCAGAAATTAAGAAGGTCCTTTGATCAGGTTAAAGTGGGGCTTCGGGCAAGAAATATCAAATACAGCGTCCTCTTTCCAGCTAAGTTGAGGGTACAGGATGGAGAATCGGTAAAATTCTTTACTTCATCTCAAGAAGCCGCTGCATGGCTGGAGTCTCTGCCTCCCCTCCGTTAAGGGGAAAGATTCAGCTGACATCAACATTCTTCTAGGAATCTACTTGTTCCATGTGCTTGTTTTATATATTTTTGTGATGCCCGCTTTGAATTTCAATGTACACCATCGGGTTTGTTCCTCTCTAAATGGAGTCGTTCCAGTGTGTGCTCCCCGCTCTGAAAGTATCCAGCATAGTTGTCTTCCTTACGGGACCGCAGAATGCACTGATTTCTCTCTTTTGCTGTTCTGCTTTTGTTGATTGGGGCTGTAAGGTATGGAGACTAAGTCTGCTCATCGCTCTTACAGTTCATCAACAATCAAGGGGCTAAGATACTAATGCATGGCCGTTAACTCTGGATGCCCCTTATTTGCAAGTGGCTGATGGTTATTAAATATACAGATGCAGTTGGTTGGCAGTCCTGCGTGGGCTATGTATTATGGCCATAAGATACTAACTATTTGGGTGACAGTCTATGTGCCCTATGGTTGTCATAACCTTGCCCTGACTGACCATGAGATGGCCACCATCGTAGAAGCGGTTTATTCTCTTGCAGGCAGACACTAACGCTGGAGCAACTCTTCCACTGGATATGGGGTGGAATTGTATCTATAATCTGGGCTTTGAAGCGGGCCAACAAACCTGGTTTACTTGAACTATAACTGTATGATGTTAGGTTCCACGTCTCTACATGCAACTAAGATACATACCCCTGGATTCACCCAGGAGAATTTTGACGCAACATCTAACCAGCATCTCTGTTGTTCTGTTAAGCAACAGCCCTCTGCTTTAAGTTCACATCCTCTGAAAAGTTCTAATAGTTGGGGTTAAGGGATAGTATGCATCGCCAATTGCTGTGGGGGATGCAGGGAGGGGGGCAAGGTTTTCTGCCGTTGCAGATATTGGGGGTATTTACTTTAATGTTTTTGGAGTTGCTTTACCATTGTCGGAGATATGCGGTCTCCTATGTGCATGACTACTCTTACCAGCTCTTTTATAACATGTTGTCGTACGGTTTATGGTGGTCCGCCTGGTATGTGGTGGTCTGTTGGGTCGTGTCTCTGCCTCTTGGGTCCTGTTGGTGGGAGGAGGGGACATGCGGACCATGGCTATTTATTCATCACCTGCTAATTAATGACTAACATTTCAATTACCTCTTGGAATTTCAGGGGGTTGAACTCGGCTATTAAAAGGTCCTTAGTTTTCAAATTCCTTCAAAAAAATAACCCGCACATATGCATCTTCCAAGAGACTCATTTGGTGGGCTCCAGGACTCTTGGCCTCCGGAGAGCTTGGGTGGGAGCCCAATATCATTCCACTTACTCAAATTATGCCAGGAGGGTGAGCGTCTTGGTCTGCAGGTCTCTTCCATTCCAGTTACTTGATGTGCGTACTCACCCTGGAGGCAGATATGTGATCATCCATGCACTAATTTATGCTAAACAGATGATACTGGTGGGTTTATATCTTCCTCCCCCCGGCTAATGTACAACTGTTATATGACATCATGCAGATAGTGATGGGGTATAATACTCGAGAAGTTTTTATATTTGGCGATTTTAATTTGGTGCCCTTAGAGGACTTGGACAGACTGCACCCTGTGGCCCGCCCCTCCTCTGATTTACAAACTTGGGCAGATACTTTTGCCCTAACGGATACGTGGAGACACTTTCACCCACATGATAGGGAATATATGTGTCACTCCACCTCCTATCGAACCCTCTCTCGTATAGACCTAGCCTTTGTGTCCACTGCTGCCTTGCGCTGGACGAGGGAGGTTAGACACCTTTCTAGAGGAATATCTGATCACGCACCTCTTAATTTAACCATCTCCTTGATTGAATCCTCGGGCTTGAGACTTTGGCGTCTGTCCAGGTTCTGGGAAACAGACGAGAGAATACAGGAAGCAATGACGGAGGCTATATGTAATTTTTGGCTCTCAAATGTGGAAACAGCTAACGCTATAACCCTTTGGGACACATTTAAAGCCTGGGTAAGGGGAGAATACATATTCCGCATATCATCATTGCAGAAAGAGGCTTCTCAGTCCCTGGAAAAACTGGAGGGGGAGGCGGCAAGGTGTGAGGCAGCATAGGTTGCATCCCCAAGTGCAGATGGTCATGTGACATGGCAGAAGGCACTGAGAGACTTATCCCTGTATAATGTTGAACAAACCAAAAAGTCCATGTTTGAACTCCAAGCAGAGGGTATTTGAATATGGTAATAAAAATGGCAGGCTTCTGGCTTGGTTGGCTAAGAGACAGGAGGGATCCACCCACATTGCGAATATTCGGGACACCCAAGGGTTGCTATTCTCCTCTCCTGAGGATATCAGCTCTAGATTTTGTAGTTTTTTTCCAGGATCTGTACACCTCAAAGACCTGTACCACCCAAGCTGAATTGCAGGAATATTTAGACAGCGTCCCATTCCCGGTTTTGTCTGAGGTCCACAGGACCCAACTAGATGAGGATATCTCCCTGGAGGAGGTTCAGGCAGCGATAGGAAGTCTTCAGAGTGGTAAGACCCCGGGTGCGGACGGCCTACCCACAGAGTTTTACGCCCAACATATAGAGCTCCTGGCACCTAGACTGACAACCCTCTTCTCTAGGCTCGCGGATGGGGGGGCCCTGCCCGAATCCATGGAGGAGGCTATTATAGTCCTGATTCCCAAGCCAGGCAAGGACCCTCAGGACTGTGCGTCCTATAGACCCATCTCGTTGATCAATGTGGACGCAAAAGTTTTGGCAAAAATATTGGCTACTCGCCTGTCCTCAGTTATATCCACATTGATCCATGTTGACCAGACTGGGTTTATGCTGGGTAAGGGCACAGATATAAATATTAGGCGCCTATTTCTTAATTTATCCCTCTCACATGATAATGCAGGAAACAGAGTGGTGGCCTCTTTGGACGCAGAGAAGGCGTTTGACTCTGTGGAGTGGGAATACCTCTGGGGGGTGCTGAAACACTTTGGTTTCGGCCCTGCTTTTCTGCTCTGGATTCGGTTATTTTATCAGGCTCTGAGAGCCAGCGTACCCACAAATGATAGGATTTTGGATCTCTTCCCACTCCACAGAGGTACTCGACAGGGGTGTCCGTTATCCCCCAGTCTTTTTGCCCTGGCAATAGAGCCCTTGGCAATACTTGTTAGAGAATCCCTGGAGGTTCGTGGGCTGCGGATAGGCTGTTTAGAAGAGAAAATATCCCTATATGCAGATGACGCCCTGCTCTACCTGCAGGATGCTGGCCCTTCACTAGACGCCGCCCTGGAACTTTTTGATAGGTTCGGTGCCTTCTCAGGTATTCGAATAAATTGGTCAAAATCAATCCTCTTTCCGCTGGATAACCAGCCCCCTACCATGATCAGTCCCTCATCATTGAATGGGTCACCGAATTTAAATACTTGGGTATTAGGGTGGTTAGGGATACAGCCCAGTACTATAGTCAAAACATACTCCCCTTGCTTCGTCTCATTAGGGAAAGGTGCCAATCATGGTCTGGTCTTACACTAAACTTAATAGGTCGTATTAATATTCTCAAGATGATAATTCTGTCCAAGTTCACTTATCTCTTCAGGAACAGCGTGACTTGGATCCCGGCATCTTTCTTTCGAGAGGTGGACCGTTGTATTGTCTCCTTTATTTGGAATGGCTTTATCCCCCACTTAGCAAAATCTATGCTGCATTTACCAACGCGCCTAGGGAGGCTTGCCCTCCCAAATCTATGGGTCTACTACTGGGCACCGATGCTGGTTATGACCGATTGGTGGTTTGAGGGTAAACGGTCTAATGCTGCGGTGTGCTTAGAGGCGGCCTGCCTAGGATCCTTGCATGACCTACAAAACTTAGCATACAGGGGGGTCAGGGCTTATGAGGATCTACCTGCTCCAACAAAGGCTACGGTGCAAGTTTGGGTTGCAGCTCGGCGTCGGTTTTTCCTGACGGAGCGCTGGTCTCCTGTACAGCCTCTGTGGGGGAACCCTAACTTGCCCCATTTCAGGACCATCCCAGATCCTCAGATATGGGTGAAATATGGCATCAAGAACCTAAGAGACATTATGCCCACAGGCGTGCTGCTCTCCTTTGCCCAAATCTCTAGGTCACATAGGCTACCGGGGTGAATGTATTTCCACTACGCCCGGCTCCGCCATGCGGCTAGGGCCCAATTCCCCGTTCCCCCGGTTTTGCAACTTGATCCAGTGGAGGACCTCTTGTCCTGCAGTGGTTTAGAGAAGCCTCTTTCTGCTCTATATGGAACCCTGCTGACTACAGACTCCCCACAAATGGATAGGCTGTGGAGGGTGTGGAAGATGGATATTCCCGCCTTGGAGAGGGAGGATTGGGAGGACTGTCTGGAGGCGGGTCCCAGGCTGGTGGTTGTAGCAGGGGACAAACTGACACAAATAAAATTTCTTCACAGAGTTTATTTTACCCCGGTGCGTCTGTCTAAGATATATTCTGATAGGGACCCACATTGCCCCAGGTTTCGGACGCATTTGGGTACCTATATGCATATGTTCTGGGATTGCCCAGCCTTGTCAAAATTCTGGTCAGGGATATTTGAACAACTAAACGTTAGATTGGAATTGTCGTTCCCTAGGACACCTGAGCTGGCCCTGTTAGGTATCCATGAGGATGAACACAGACCACGTCATAGCAAGCTCTTAAACTCTTATCTTCTGTTTTATGCCAATAAAGAGATCCTTTGTAGGTGGTCCTCCCCCCACTATATCATCCTGGGAAGTTAAGGTTAATGCTGCTCTACCTCTTTATAAACTGACATATATCAATAGAGGTTGCCCTTGGAAGTTTGATAAGGTGTGGTCGTCTTGGACAACGTATGCCCTGTACACACGATAGGATTTTCCGATGGAAAATGTGTGATAGGACCTTGTTGGAAATTCCGACCATGTGTAAGCTCCATCACACATTTTCCATAGGAATTTCCGACACACAAAGTTTGAGAGCTTGCTATAAAATTTTCCAACAACAAAATCCGTTGTTGGAAATTCAGATCGTGTGTACACAAATCCGACACACAAAGTGCCACGCATGCTCAGAATAAATTAAGAAACGAAAGCTATTGGCTACTGCCCCGTTTATAGTCCCGATGTACGTGTTTTACGTCACCACGTTTAGAACGATCGGATTTTCCGACAACTTTGTGTGACAGTGTGTATGCAAGACAAGTTCAAGCCAACATCTGTCGGAAAAAATCCATGGATTTTGTTATCGGAATGTCCGATCAATGTCCAACTGTGTGTACAGGGCATTAATGTGGAGGGCTAGACGACCTGGTCTACCCCTCTCTCAAGCTACATGGCCAAATAGTGACGCCTGGAGGAGTACCCATTAGTTCCTTTTTTGGTCCTCCCCCATCTTCCTCTCCCCCCCTTCCTTTCCCCCCTCTCCTGTACCCCTCTTTTCCTTCCCCTCTTTCCTCCCCCATAGATGGGCCAAATGAAATCTGGGATAATTTGTTAACTACACTATTTGTCACTGTGGTATTGAGTATAATGAAGTATAGAAGACAGCTAAGCAATGTAAGATGTGTCAATGCGGATGTATTATATCATGTTTGATATGTAACTACTCACATACTCTACTGTATTATTTTCTGCTCTTTTTTTCTTCAATAAAGCACTCCTGATTGTCAAAAAAAAAAAAAAAAAGTGCAGAAATGAATCAATAAGTATATAAAAACTAAGTAGAACCGCTCACACACCTGACAAGTAAGCGTGTAGAACAGAATAGGCAAGTGCAAGTGAAACTAAAATCAACAAATCTTCTCTACTCTTCTCTAGATCACTGGTAAAGTGCACCAATGCCACAGATTCCAAACAGTAATCTAAAATAACATCCAGTGAAAAAATATATGACAATCCTAGTCTAATGATAAAATGACATACATAAAAAAAGAAATGTGAAAAATAAAAATTTCTGAATAAATTCACTGTTTTCCTGAAGTGTAAAAGGTGAAATTCAATGAATAAGTTCACATATATAAGTTCATGAGTTAAATCCGTGTGCAGAAAAGAAAAAAAAAATTGTGCAAAAACAACTTTCGATCGAGCCTTCAGTATGGAAAACAGCAGATCCCAGCACAACGATCGATTTCCAATGATTGTGCCAACAATAGCGGATTTTTGGGGGTGACTCCAGGCTTAACCGAAGCGGTGAGGACATGAAAGAAAGGGGGTGGCTCCATCATGTAGTAATTCCCAAAAGAGTTTTTTTTATTAAAACAAAGAGAAACTTACAGTTTAAAATCAGATGGTCCAGCAAACAGCAGAGTACTTCCTTAGTCCCCATGTACACGGGACGCTGTTAAACGTATGTTCAGAGGCAGTTGGACGCTTTTTTCAACTGCCCCTGAACTCATTCAATGTTATCCTACGTGACTATGTACACAGCCTCGTTTATTGCTATTTTTATGTAGTTGCGTTTAACAGCGTTTCTTTGGAAGCAAAAAAATGGGTTCAGACGCCGAAGATTTCCACGTTTCAGACGTCAAACGCGCCTAAACGCGGGTACCCGCGTTTAGCCATGTTTTCGTTTATAAGCGTTTTTAAGGTTACCCTATATTTTAGACCTGAAAAGGCAAAAATATGATGGAAAACAATGAAAAAACATAAAAAAGTATAGTCAAAATGTTTTAATTACTTGCGAGGATTCATAGACCATATATAGCCCTTGATGCAATGCAATGCACCACTGGCATTGCTGTATCCAAATTTTAATTGGAATTTGACTCATATGTTCAGATTTGACCAAGATGACACCACCATTGAGCTTGACCCCCGACTTGATCAAACATAGTTTCATGAAATTGAAATTTTTGATTTAAAAAAAATCCATTTTGCCCTGGTCAAATTTATGTTAATAATTCCATTTTAACTATTTAATTATTATAAATATAAAAAAAAAAAAAATTGCCAAAAAAAAGTTATATATTATAAAAAATTGAATTAACACTTACATTTTCATTTAATAGACAATTTTTATTTTTTTTAAAGTAATTAAAAAACAAAAATAATACCATATACAGTTGAAAAAAATCCGATATGTTAATCAATTAATATTTAATTATTATAAATATAAAAAAAAAATTGCCCAAAAAAATCTTATAAATTATAAAAAATTGAATTAACATTTAAATATGCATAAAACAGACAAAATATTTTTTTATACAAAAAAAGGAAAAACAAAGATAATACATCTGTTCATCTATATATCTATATATCTATATATAAATATATGCACATACCTGATCGTCACCAACAGACGTTCCTCTGGTGACACACTCTTCCTCATATTGGTGTCCATGTGTGTCAGACTGGGTCGTACTTTTTCAAGTAGAAGGTCAAATGTGGCAATGGATATGCGTGTGAAATTAAATAATTTGTCGGGGTAGGTACGCAGCTGTACGTACATGTTTACAAAATATCCTGCCGACATTCGCTTCGCAATCAAAGGATGGGTCCAAAAGCGACGAACTCTGGACCTCTCACGCAATTTTCTACATTGTTCTAGCCTCATCAAGAGCAATGTCAGGAGCATTTCTTCACATATGCTCATTATGGGATCCATTGCAAAAAAAGCACAGAAATAGAGGCAAATACAAGTAGACAACTGCTCTCTCTGCTGCTGCTACTCACTCTGGTCAAAATGGCTGAAATAGTTAACTTACAATGTTTTTAGAGCTTGAGGAGGGTCTTAAATGAGGTAATCTTAATAAACGCTTCTAGATGCAAACGCAGTTAAACGCGGTTAAACGCGGCATGCAAACGCGGCTAAACAGGTGTTTTAAATGCCGGTTTCAAGGTGTCAAAAAAATTCGTTCACAGGACTTTGCCTCAGCGTCCTGTGTACATGGGGCCTAAATGCGGGTACAATGTTTAGCTGCATTTGGCGTCTGAAACGTGGAAATCTTCGACGTCTGAACCCATTTTTTTGCTTCCAAAGAAATGCTGTTAAACGCAACTGCATAAAAACGGCAATAAACGAGACTGTGTACATGGTCACATGGGATAACACTGAATGAGTTCAGGGGCAGTTGAAAAAAGCGTCCAACTGCCTCTGAGCGTACACCTTATGCCTTTTTTTGGTATTTTATTGCATTTTTTACATTGAGTGCTGCTGCTCACTTTTAGGTTTTCAAGTGATTATGCTTATTATTGGTTACATTTATTCACCATGGTCCAACTGTATGTAAGAACATACCATCCTTTCTTGTTTGGTCCTGAGATGGACTACAGAATTTGTACTGTTATAGAGCAGTATTCATAACTGCAATTGTGTGAAGATTCCCAACTGCTTTAGAAAATCAACCTTCAGCTTTCACCAATGTCATCAAATTACAGGAAAAGGCCTCCCAATGACTTATGCCGCGTACACACGAGCGGACTTTTCGGCAACAAAAGTCCGACGGCCATTTCAGCGGACTTTTGACAGACTTCCGACAGACTTTAGAACGAACGGACTTGCACACACACGATCACACAAAAGTCCGACCGTCTAGTACGCGGTGACGTACACCAGGTCCGACGAGACTATAAAACGGAAGTTCAATAGCTTGTGCGCCACCCGTTGGGCCCCTTCTGCTAATCTTGTGTTTAGCTCGTGTTAGTAGAAGTTTGGTGAGAGACGATTCGTGCTTGTGAGACTCGTATTTTTCAGATCATTTAACTGTTGTTCAGTTTGTATCTGGTTTTCAGTGCGTGTAGTCAGTTCACATTGATTTATTCAATGTGTTATTGTCCGCTCGTTGCTGATTTTCAGCTCGCTCTTCACAGGCCTTGCTGTTCTTCAGTGTGTTCTGTTAAGTTCTTTCTGACCAGCCGACCGCTTTGAAGCCATGTTGCGTGTACGTACTCGTCATAGCGCTCGTGCATTGTATGTGCTTGGTGCTGTAGTTCATTCTTCAGACCAAGCCCAGTCCATGAACAGGGCGAGGAGGAGTTCATGGATGAAGAATTGGTTGCTCCAGCGTGACCAATTTTCTCACATGCCTTTGCTCTGTGAGATCCGTGAGAATAACCCTGAGGATTTCAGGAATTTTCTCCGGATGACGAACCCCGTTTTTGACCGTTTGTTGGCTTTGCTGACCCCTTATATCAGCAGGCAGGATACCTGCTTGAGGCAAGCCATCACTGCGGAGCAGAGGCTAGTCGTCACGTTGCGGTACTTGGTGATGGGGAGAAGCCTGCAGGACCTTAAGTTCTCGACAGGCATCTCCCCCCAGGATCTGGGGATCATTATCCCAGAGACCTGTTCTGCCATCATCCAGGTCCTGCAGAAGGACTATACTAAGGTAAGAATTTTATCCTTTAACATCACATTGTATTGTATTTAATGTTTGCTAATGTAATGTATTTCTTTACTCACTAATTACCATGATTGCAATATAGTGTGAATGTCCCTTTTGTCCTCATGCATGCTGTACTTTTTTAATGCTCTTTTTTGTACTGCATGCATATTAGCATTCACTAACCTCCCCAGCATGCTATGCTGGGCCCATATCCACCTAGTCTAGTCACATAACAATGTATTTTGTCAGCTCCATTGTATTGCTTTACCCTAAAATGTCTCCAAATGGTCTGTGTGTCCTTAAATTGATTTAGAACCCCCCCCCCCCCTAAAATGTCTGCAAATGGTCTGTGTGTCCTTAAATTGCTTTAGAATCCCCCCCTAAAATGTCTGCAAATGGTCTGTGTGTCCTTAGAATCCCCCCACAAAAAAAATGTCTGCAAATGGTCTGTGTGTCCTTAAATTGATTTAGAACCCCCCTTAAAAGTTTGCAAATGGTCTGTGTGTCCTTAAATTGATTCAGAATCCCCCCCCCGCCTAAATGTCTGCAAATGGTCTGTGTGTCCTTAAATTGATTTAGAATCCCCCCCCCCAAATGTCTCCAAATGGTCTGTGTGTCCTTAAATTGATTTAGAATCCCCCCCTAAAATTTATCAATGGGCCTTTAGAGGGGGTGATGAATCTGATAAGTGGGCCTTATATTTTAGTCTTTAAATAATACTTATTACAATTAATGTTATACTGATGCTGGGCATTAATGTTTTTTGTGTAATGTGCTTGCAATGTTATGTGCAAAAGTACTTATATTTTTTTTTCTTGTTTGACTCCCCAGTTTCCTTCAACGCCACAGGAATGGCAGACCGTGGCATCCCATTTTGCCACCCGTTGGGACTTTCCCAATTGTGGAGGGGCTATAGATGGGAAACACGTCCACATTATGCCACCACCCCATTCGAGGTCATACTATTTTAATTATAAGGAGTTTCATAGTATTGTCTTAATGGTGGTGGTGTCGGCACAATATGAATTTCTATATGTGGACGTGGGGAAGAATGGCCGGATGTCGGATGGAGGAGTCTTCGCCCAGACGGAGTTCTACCAGCGTCTCGAGAGTGGTGGCCTGGGATTACCACCTGATGCGGACAACGTGGAAGGACTCCTTTTTGTCTTCATTGCAGATGAAGCCTTCGGTCTGGGCGAGCACATGATGAGGCGATTCCCCCAAAGGACCCTCACCCTGGAGAGGCAGGTTTTTAACTACCGGCTGGCCAAAGCGAGAAGAGTTGTGGAGAATGCCTTCGGGATCATGGCCAGCCGGTTCCGCCTGTTTCAGACAGCTATCTACATGGCAGAATACAAACTAAATCACCTTGTCCTATTGTACTGCATCCTGCACAATTATTTAAACAAACATTCAAGCAATTATATTGCATCACTTGGGCCTGAGGCCAGACTTATAGAGAATCCTCTAATGGGCCTGGATACTGGCCGTACTGGCTTGGTCCCCCAAAGCGCCCGTCAAGTTTGGGATCAATATGTTGATTTTTTTATGGGTAGGGGGGCCATTGCAATACAAGACAATCTATAATTTGTTTTAATAAAAAATAATGATCAGATAAAATCTTGAATTGTATTTATTGCTTGCCTTTCTTTTTGGCTGTATCCTAGGTTATCCTAGTAGTAGTGCCAAGTGTATTTTCCTTTAGTAAATAAGCCCCATTGTCACTGTAAACACCAAATAACTTCCAAAACTGGTATTGAGCATTGAAAGAAGAAGCCACACATCTTGTTTAATAACAGATTTTTTAATCTGTGCACATTCACATGTGCGTTTGTTAAAATTTTAGGATTTAAAATATATATAATTTTTTGTTCAAACAATAGAATTTTTTTTAAACAAACAGGCCTCTGTTTTTTTTTTTTAAACAAAATATGCAGAAATATGCAGGCATACATAGATTACCATAAGCTGGGGTGTCAGACACTCACCTGGTGGGGTGCACATGTCGCCCACTTTCTCCACCTCTCCTTCGTCCACATGCTCGGGGGGGCGCTGGCACTTGGACATTCTTCCACCGCTTCTTCCCCTTCCACAACCCGATCACCTAAAATTAATGAAAAAAAGATATATTTAGAAATATGCAGGCATACATAGATTACCATAAGCAGGGGTGTCAGACACTCACCTGGTGGGGTGCATATGTCGCTCACCTCTCCTTCTTCTACATCCTCCGTGGGGCTTGGTCTGATTTGCCAAACGGGCTGGTGAGGTTGGGGGTCCCTGGGTTCAGGATGTCTGAGTCTTTTCTCCCCTATGAGAATGAAACAAAAGGTATACTTAGCACACAGATATTTGAGTCCAGGAATAGGAATATGAAACATTGCATTGAAGTGGTGTACAATTGTCTGTTTGGGCAGAGATCCAAGTTGAAGACATAATTAAAAACTTGGAAACAAGCATTCTGGTATGGTAAAATGTATTCTGGTGTCCCACACTAGTGCTCCTGAGTCCAGATGTGTAAACAGCTGCTGAGTGTCCTCTCCTTACATTCCACTGAATGAAGTTTGCTATTCATTCTAGTTTCAAAAGACATCTAGACAACAATGTCCTAAACTTCTTTTAATAAGACAAACTACCAAGACCAAAATGTTGTTTAAACCCTGTATCAACTAAATACATAGTATATATTTTTTTAAACAAGGTTTACTACGAACGATGTTTCCTACGAACGTTTAACGAGTTAAACTTGTACAGTAAAGAAAAGCACATGGAGCAGCATGCAAGGTAATAATCAGAATATGAACACACGACAAGTACTTACTTTTTTTCAGCACTTTCTGGATTCGTCTGTACTGATCCGGCTCCCTGAGTTTGAGGTCGGACCATCGTTTCCTCAGCTGATCTTTAGAGCGCCGTACCCCAAAATGATGATGCAGGGTCTTCACCACTTTCGCCAATATTTTTTGCCTTTCTTAAATTAGGCTGGGCGTACAGTCCATGCTTCCCATCGCAATCTTTTTTTTTCAAAATTGCTACCATCTCCACCATTTCTTCAAAGGCCATATTGGAGGCCTTAAATCTCCTCTTCCCGGATCAGAACATTTCGGGCTCCGGGCTTTCCTCGTTACTTGAGTAATTAGTACACACCTGCTACGTCTCCGCCATTGTTGCTCCTACTGCGCACCATAGAGAGAAGGGGCAGAAAATATTCATTAAAAAAGAACGTCAGGGGCGGGCGACACAGGCGGAGTTTCACGCATGCGCAGTGTGTATACAAAGCTATCACACATGTGCCGTACGTTCTGTGCGTAGAAAAAAGGGGGCAGAGAATATTCGTTAAAAAAGAACATCAGAGGCGGGTGACACAGGCAGAGTTTCACGCATGCGCAGTGTGTATAAAGCTATTACTCATGTGTCGTACGTACGTTCTGTGTGCGGAGGAAAGAGGAACTGAAGTTGCGAGCGTCCGAAATGAAGGTAAATTTTATTAACTTTGTCGCAGCCTATACTGCTTAAAGATTGAGGCCTATGTTGGGATAAGTAACAAAGAAGGAGGAATTTCCCCAGGGTGGGGTTTTTAGGCAGCACAGTAACGAATTAAGTCAATAATGTTTGAAAAATTAGACATATTTATTTGTACAAAAGTGACATGACATGGAAGTTAAAAAAATGAGCTCCAGTGGGAAGTACTTTAAAATTGTAATTGAGCTAAACATACATTTGCAGACATATATTCATAACAAAAAATTGATATCATGAACATTAAACCTGACGCGTTTCAACCCATACACTAAGGGTCTTCTTCAGAGGGTCAGTCTGCTGGAAGATATATATAAGATTGGTATACATATAAGAATCCCAGTATATATAATAAAATTAAAATTAACATACAATACACGGATATAGTATAATTACCCAACAATGTATGTCCCGCAGGAAAAGGAAGAAGCCTCCCACAAGGAGATCCCTTAAAAAAGTCATCTTTTCCTCTTCCCCGGAGAGGAGTCCCAGGCACCTTTACCGCCGCAGCAACCAAGACCGGGGCAGCAAACCAGTGATGTAACTTACGAGAGGTCACACTCTCACGCACCGCCTGCCAGGCCAGAAAGCTGGCCGAAAAACAAACCACACCTGTGATGAGGTTAAAGAGACAAACTAAATAAGCGCCCATTATGTATGAAACAAATTAATAAATTAATAAAATTAATAAGTGGACAAAATGGCCACTAGGGGACTAAAGTCTCCAAATGTGTCATATGTGTAAGTAAAAAAAGGCCTCAAAGCTGTATTTATATACCAAACTGTAAAGACCAATTAAAGGGAATAATTCATAAAAAATATAGGTAGTATTGCAAACCCACTCAATTTATATCATGTGTCAAAATAATGGTGAGATAATGAGGGAGGGGAGTGGAAAAATGATGAGCATAGCACAAATATTATACAAGTGAGAGAAATCATGCAGTGAATATGTGTTGGGTGAAAGAGTTGGTGACATGCGTGAAAGGATGTGTAGAGAGAACCACAGGTGAACAAAAGGGGTTGAAGAGTGCCAAAAATGGATCCAAGAGTGAAAAGAAATAGAAAAACTGTGAGTTCAAACATTACCTTAGGAGGTATTAGGTAGCACATGTGGCTGCACCATATTGCCCCATATGAATAGACTGTTACTTGTAACCCAACCCGGAATTGGTCGCAAGCTATGTCAGACTCAGCGCATCAATATCCAATCCGAGTCAACCAGTCTGAAATAAAATAAATATAAGAAAAATAATAAAAATATCACTGTAGGTAGATAAATAAAGATCAATGTAAAAGTAATTAATTTAAACATAGACCATAGCTATCCTGGTCAAAAATGGTGCAAAGACACATCGCTAGGAAATATACTTACAGTGTAAAGACTGCATGTGCTTCTAGTCCACCAAACAGGGAAAGACTGAGAGTGTGTGGTTACTACTACCCATATATATGCGTGTGTGCCTTGTTTTGGTCCACCACAGGTGTGCACCAACAGCCCATTAAACCATAACCATAACCATGGCCGCCATCCAAATGGGCGAGTGTGGCCTCCCTGGCGTTCGGGAAAAGCCGAACGGCTCCGTCATGACGTCACTCTCGTCGGAATTCCGTGACACGCCCACGTCACGTCGCACGCACGGGACCTCTGCGCATGCGCAGTGAGAGGGAGTAGTAAACATTTACAATTCAAAAGTGGTACCACTAACCACTGGGCATCACATGTGTTATGTGTATATGAGACATCAGCAAACACAGGAGACTCAATCACATACATTGGTAAATCTGCAAGATCAAATTCAGACTAAAAATGAATATAAAATAAAATGAAAATACATTGAATGAGGGGGGGGGGCGGAGAGAGGAAAAGAAAATGGTCGGCAGGTCTTATTACTTTTCATTCAATTTTTGACCAATATAGAGGAGGATGATGTTACTGGGTTTTTCCAGAGACAAAACCCTTTAGGAATGGGACGAACGAAATAGCCTCATTTAATCCTGGGAACGAGGTGGAATTTAACCACTTGACGACCGCCTCACGCCGATATACGTCGGCAGAATGGCACGGGCAGGCAAAATCACATACCTGGTACGTGAATGCCTTCCCGCGGTGCCCGAGGCAGTCGGCTTGGTCTGGCAGCGATCAGAGATGAGGGGGAGGCCATCCATTCATGGCCCCCCCTCGCAATCGCTCCCAACCAATGAGAATCGTCCCCTGCCTCTGTGTAGTACATCTGAGTGAGTTGCACAACACTACACCTCACAGTAGAACATGCCAGGCATACTTTACACCCCCGATCCCCCCCGATTGCCCCCCGATCGCCCCCCAATCACCCCTTCCCCCCCCCATCACACTGACACCAAGCAGTTTTGGGTTTTTGTTTTTTTTCTGATTACTGCATGGTGTCAGTTTGTGACAGTTAGTGTGTTAGGGCAGTGAGTGTTATCCCCCTTTAGGTCTAGGATACCCCCCTAACCCCCCCAATAAAGTTTTAACCCCTTGATCACCCCCCATCGCCAGTGTCGCTAAGCGATCATTTTTCTGATCGCTGTATTAGTGTCACTTTTTCTGATCACTGTATTAGTGTCACTGGTGACGCTAGTTAGGGAGGTAAATATTTAGGTTCGCCGTCAGCGTTTTATAGCGACAGGGACCCCCATATACTACCGAATAAATGTTTTAACCTCTTGATTGCTCCCTAGTTAACCCTTTCATCACTGATCACCGTATAACCGTTACGGGTGACGCTGGTTAGTTCGTTTATTTTTTATAGTGTCAGGGCACCCACCGTTTATTACCGAATAAAGGTTTAGCCCCCTGATCGCCCAGCAGTGATATGCGTCGCCCCAGGCAGCGTCAGATTAGCGCCAGTACCGCTAACACCCACGCACGCAGCATACGCCTCTCTTAGTGGTATAGTATCTGAACGGATCAATATCTGATCCGATCAGATCTATACTGGTGTCCCCAGCAGTTTAGGGTTCCCAAAAACGCAGTGTTAGCGGGATCAGCCCAGATTCCTGCTAGCACCTGCATTTTGCCCCTCCGCCCGGCCCAGCCCAGCCCACCCAAGTGCAGTATCGATCGATCACTGTCACTTACAAAACACTAAACGCATAACTGCAGCGTTCGTAGAGTCAGGCCTGATCCCTGCGATTGCTAACAGTTTTTTTGGTAGCGTTTTGGTGAACTGGCAAGCGCCAGCGGCCTAGTACACCCCGGTCGTAGTCAAACCAGCACTGCAGTAACACTTGGTGACGTGGCGAGTCCCATAAGTGCAGTTCAAGCTGGTGAGGTGGCAAGCACAAGTAGTGTCCCGCTGCCACCAAAAAGACAAACGCAGGCCCGTCATGCCCATAGTGCCCTTCCTGCTGCATTCCCGAACCTGGAACCGGTTACAGTTTTAAAAGTTACAGTTTCAAAAAAAAGTGTAAAAAAAAAAAAACACAAACAAAAATATAAAATAAAAAAAAAATAGTTGTCGTTTTATTGTTCTCTCTCTCTCTATTCTCTCTCTATTGTTCTGCTCTTTTTTACTGTATTTTATTCTGCAATGTTTTATTGTTATTATGTTTTAACATGTTTGCTTTTCAGGTATGCAATTTTTTTATACTTTACCGTTTACTGTGCTTTATTGTTAACCATTTTTTTGTCTTCAGGTACACCATTCACAACTTTGAGTGGTTATACCAGAATGATGCCTGCAGGTCTAGGTATCATCTTGGTATCATTCTTTATAGCCAGCGGTCGGCTTTCATGTAAAAGCAATCCTAGCGGCTAATTAGCCTCTAGACTGCTTTTACAAGCAGTGGGAGGGAATGACCCCCCCCACCGTATTTCTCTGGCTGGTTTTTCTCTGGCTCTCCTGTCTCAACAGGGAACCTGAGAATGCAGCCGGTGATTCAGCCAGCTGACCATAAAGCTGATCAGAGACCAGAGTGGCTCCAAACATCTCTATGGCCTAAGAAACCGGAAGCTACGAGCATTTTATGACTTAGATTTCGCCGGATGTAAACAGCGCCATTGGGAAATTGGGAAAGCATTTTATCACACCGATCTTGGTGTGGTCAGATGCTTTGAGGGCAGAGGAGAAATCTAGGGTCTAATAGACCCCAATTTTTTCAAAAAAGAGTACCTGTCACTACCTATTGCTATCATAGGGGATATTTACATTCCCTGAGATAACAAAAAAAATGATTAAAAAAAAAAAAAAAATGAAAGGAACAGCTTAAAAATAAGATAAAAAAGCAAAAAAATAATAAAGAAAAAAAAAAAAAAAAAAAGCACCCCTGTCCCCCCTGCTCTCGCGCTAAGGCGAACGCAAGCGTCGGTCTGTAAACAGCAATTGCACCATGCATGTGAGGTATCACCGCGAAGGTCAGATCAAGGGCAGTAATTTTAGCAGTAGACCTCCTCTGTAAATCTAAAGTGGTAACCTGTAAAGGCTTTTAAAGGCTTTTAAAAATGTATCCATTTTGTTGCCACTGCACGTTTGTGCGCAATTTTAAAGCATGTCATGTTTGGTATCCATATACTCGGCCTAAGATCATCTTTTTTATTTCATCAAACATTTGGGCAATATAGTGTGTTTTAGTGCATTAAAATTTTAAAAAGTGTGTTTTTTCCCCAAAAAAGGTGTTTGAAAAATCGCTGCGCAAATACTGTGTAAAAAAAAAATGAAACACCCAACATTTTAATCTGTAGGGCATTTGCTTTAAAAAAATATATAATGTTTTGGGGGTTCAAAGTAATTTTGTTGCAAAAAAAAAAAATTTTTTCATGTAATCAAAAAGTGTCAGAAAGGGCTTTGTCTTCAAGTGGTTAGAAGAGTGGGTGATGTGTGATATAAGCTTCTAAATGTTGTGCATAAAATGCCAGGACAATTCAAAACCCCCCCAAATGACCCCGTTTTGGAAAGTAGACACCCCAAGCTATTTGCTGAGAGGCATGTCGAGTCCATGGAATATTTTCTATTGTGACACAAGTTGCGGGAAAGAGACAAATTTTTTTTTCTTTTGCACAAAGTTGTCACTAAATGATACATTGCTCAAACATGCCATGGGAATATGTGAAATTACACCCCAAAATACATTCTGTTGCTTCTCCTGAGTATGGGGATACCACATGTGTGAGACTTTTTGGGAGCCTAGCCGTGCACGGGACCCCGAAAACCAAGCACCGCCTTCAGGCTTTCTAAGGGCGTAAATTTTTGATTTCACTCTTCACTGCCTATCACAGTTTCGGAGGCCATGGAATGCCCAGGTGGCAAAAAAAAACCCCAAATGACCCCATTTTGGAAAGTAGACACCCCAAGCTATTTGCTGAGAGGTATAGTGAGTATTTTGCAGACCTCACTTTTTGTCACAAAGTTTTGAAAATTGAAAAAAGAAAAAAAAATGTTTTTCTTGTCTTTCTTCATTTTCAAAAACAAATGAGAGCTGCAAAATACTCACCATGCCTCTCAGCAAATAGCTTGGGGTGTCTACTTTCCAAAATGGGGTCATTTGGGGAGGGTTTGTGCCACCTGGGCATTCCATGGCCTCCGAAACTGTGATAGGCAGTGAAGAGTGAAATCAAAAATTTACACCCTTAGAAATCCTGAAGGCGGTGATTGGTTTTCGGGCCCCGTACGCGGCTAGGCTCCTAAAAAGTCCCACACATGTGGTATCCCCATACTCAGGAGAAGCAGCTTAATATATTTTGGGGTGCAATTCCACATATGCCCATGGCCTGTGTGAGCAATATATCATTTAGTGACAACTTTGTGCAAAAAAAAAAAAAAAAAGTGTCACTTTCCCGCATTTTGTGTCAAAATATAAAATATTCCATGGACTCAACATGCCTCAAAGCAAATAGCTTGGGGTGTCTACTTTCCAAAATGGGGTCATTTGGGTGGGTTTTATGCCATCTGGGCATTTTATGGCCTTCAAAACTGTGATAGGTAGTGAGGAGTAAAATCAAAAATTTACGCCCTTAGAAATCCTGAAGGTAGTGATTGGTTTTCGGGGCCCCGTACGCGGCTAGGCTCCCAAAAAGTCCCACACATGTGGTATCCCCGTACTCAGGAGAAGCAGCTGAATATATTTTGGGGTGCAATTCCACATATGCCCATGGCCTGTGTGAGCAATATATCATTTAGTGACAACTTTTTGTAATTTTTTTTTTGTCATTATTCAATCACTTGGGACAAAAAAAATGAATATTCAATGGGCTCAACATGCCTCTCAGCAATTTCTTTGGGGTGTCTACTTTCCAAAATGGGGTAATTTGTGGGGGTTTTGTACTGCCCTGCCATTTTAGCACCTCAAGAAATGACATAGGCAGTCACAAATGAAAGGCTGTGTAAATTCCAGAAAATGTACCCTAGTTTGTAGGCGCTATAACTTTTGCGCAAACCAATAAATATACACTTATTGACATTTTTTTTACCAAAGACATGTGGCCGAATACATTTTGGCCTAAATGTATCACTAAAATTGAGTTTATTGGATTTTTTTATAACAAAAAGTAGAAAATATCATTTTTTTTCAAAATTTTCAGTCTTTTTCCATTTATAGCGCAAAAACTAAAAACCGCAGAGGTGATCAAATACCATCAAAAGAAAGCTCTATTTGTGGGAAGAAAAGGACGCAAATTTCGTTTGGGTACAGCATTGCATGACCACGCAATTAGCAGTTAAAGCGACGCAGTGCCAAATTGGAAAAAGTCCTCTGGTCTTTAGGCAGCCAAATGGTCCGGGGCTGAAGTGGTTAATTTAAATATCCACCTCTGTTCATGTTGCAACAAGGTTTTGTTCCAATCACCGCCTTGTTCTGGTATGTGAATTCGATCGAGTGCGGTGAAGGACACTTTGGGCATTTTATAATTGTGCACTTCCACCACATGTCGCCCAAGTGGTAGATAGTGGTTGCCAATTTGCATGTGATAGACGTGTTTGGATATTCGACGATGGAATTCTTGTTCCGTCTTACCGACGTAATATGCTCCGCATTCACATGACATGAGGTACACAACCCCTCGTGTCTGTCAGTTGGTAAAATGTGCAGGCTTGAAAGTTGTCCCATTTGGAAGACTAAAAGTTTTTTCACGTCTTATATATTGACAAAAAGAACAATGTCCACAGGGGAAAGATCCCAAAATGGAACAGTGTTTCTGTCTTTTTTGTGTGTCCTTAAACTCGATTTAAACCAATTTGTCCCTCAACGAAGTAGCCCGTCTGAAGGTGATCGAAGGATTGGCTGAGATAAACTTACTGACTTTCGGATCGTCCATAAGTATGGGCCAATATTTTGGAATAATATTTCTGATCACATTGTGTTGTTTGGAAAAGCGTAGAATGATCCTGGTAGGATCTATACCAGGGTCATTCACAGCCTTCTTTTTGGATAGCAAGTCACATCGGGATTGTGCAGCTGCTCGATTGAAAGCCTTGCGCAAACAGGAGCGGCTGTAGCACCGTGCTAGCAGTCTGGTTTGTAAGTTCTGTCCTTCTTGCTTAAAAAGGACATCATCAGAGGAATCGCAAGTACTGTCCATATGGAATAGATTTCTTTAAAGCTGTAGGGTGAAAGCTATCCGCATGGAGGATTGTATTTCCTGCGGTGCTTTTATGAAACAAAGTACTGGAAATTTGGCCCTCAGGGGTGCGCCTCAACTGTACGTCCAAAAAAGTCATTTGGTCACGATCATAAGTCGTGGTGAACTTTAGATTATGTTTGTTTTGATTGATACAATCAAAGAACTTCAATAACATCTCCTCAGAGCCCTCCCAGACGAGGCGAACATCATCAATGTATCGTAGCCACATAAAAATGTGGCTCGTATACATGGCAAGGTCCTCATCATCCCGGAGGGCCCTCTCCCACTCCCCCAGGTACAGATTGGCGTAGGCCGGGGCACAGCACATGCCCATAGCCACGCCCTGCACCTGAAGATAGTGGGAGTTGTCAAAGATGAAAAAAAAAGTCCATCGATGATGAATTCGTTTAATGCTTCATCATATTTCTGACTTCTTTGGAGGAGTACCCGTACAGCTTCGATCCCCTTGTTGTGGGGGATCGAGCTGTACAGGGCCTCAACATCGATGGCCACCAAAAATTAGTTCACTGGGAGAGTTATTCCTTGAATCAGTTGGAGTAGGTGTATTGTGTCCTTCAAAAAGGAGGGCATACACAAGACAAATGGTTGTAAAAAAGAGTCAATGACCTTACTCAAATTTTCAGATATTCCTCCATTCCCGGAGACAATTGGTCGTCCGGGAGGTTTTGTTTGGCTTTTATGGATTTTGGGATATGTTGGGATAAGTAAGATTATGAGAGTTTAGCCTAACATTAGTGTTTTTGTCTTGTGTATTATCTTTGACAGAAAACATGAATGCTAAGTTTAAGGACCCTGAATTTCTGACTCAATTTATTGAGAAGTACAGGGAGATGAGGAATCTATGCGAGGTCAAACACCCTGCATATTATATTAAAACAATAAGGAAGTCAACATTGGAGAAACTTGTTGCATTTGTGCAGACTTTCATCCGAGAAGCAACCTTAAGTTTGTGGAAAATAAAATTGGGATCTTGCGAAATATGTATAGGAGGGAGCATAACAAGATCCAGATTTCCCTGAGATCAGGAGCATCAGCAAATGATGTACATGTACCCAGGCTGTGGTACTACGATAAACTATGTTTTCTTGAGGACCAGACTGAAGCCAGGGTATCACTTTCAACCCTTCCCTTCCACCCTTCCCTGCACCCTTCCCTCCACCCCAGCAGAGGCTGATGAGGACCAAGCTGGGCCTTCCATCCTGGAAGAACCGGATGTGACCATCTGGAGCCAGGTATATTATTTTTAGACATATTTAGTGTCCTAATATTAATGATGTTAACTAGATGTTATAATTGATTACCTATTAAAGGATTTTTTCAAAAAAATTATGTATACATATCCAGGGCCGGTACAAGAGGTGAGCGGAAGGGGCGGATGCCCTGGGCAGGAACATTTACTGGAGGAAGCAGGGCACAGTTGAAGTGCTGATGTACCGGGCGCGCTACATAGTTAACAACAGCATGTGCCAAGTGCGCTCCGGCACAAGCCTGAGACCAGTCCCGCCCTGCCACTCACTTCTCACAAGTGAGAGAACGCCTATCAGCTCCTGCAGTGATTTCTTCCCCCTGCCTCTCCTCAGTGACTCCAATGTTAATCCGAGTAGCGCTCGTACAGCCAAGCCGCCCATCTGCTCCCCCAATTGAAGCACAGACCGGGTCTCCTGCTTGTCATAATGACTGCAGCAGACCCAGCTCCTGAAGCCAGGGAGCAGCGCTCCCGCCCCCAGCCTGCCCCTGTTTGTATGCTCAGAAAGCTAAAACTTACAGCACCACAAGGAGCTGCAGGATGATCTGTACAGTCCCATGCCAATTCTTATTCAATCATGCTACTCCAGCCCCTCCCCTTTCCCCTGCCGCCAGATTTGGACAACTTTAAGCAGCAGTTCCAGAGGAGGAGGGAGTGGCTAAAATGACCCCTCTGCTCCTTTGAGTCACAGTGAGTTTTTTCCTTTGCTTCAGGAATGACAAGTGGGAAGTGGGGCAAAACTGTCCCCCACAACCACCTATGGGAACGTGTCGGGCATAAAAGAATGAATTGTATAGGTTAATATAAAAGACTTTTGATTGGTCTATTTTAAAGTATTTATTTAAATATAAATGGTACTCAGCTTGTGCTGGAGGGTATATAAGTATGTTGATTGCATCACAAATTGTCAGACGACATGGAGAAACAGATGAAGATCGTTGCGGATTGAAGATTGTTAGTTTACTGACGAGATGAAATCTATGCTGCGACAACTGATGGAACGGGCCTCAGAAGGCGGAGAAGAATGGATGCGGCAATGTTTGCCTTTGCCCGTGGGTTCACAGGCTTCTGCCCGTGACATCGAGGCTTCCTTAGCTGTTCCTGTGTCGGGGACTGTTCAGCTAGAGGCTTTGTTCTGCCCCCCCCCCAGGTCTGCTTCCTCCTTCGGGTCAAGTTTCCATGTCTGTTCGTGTTGCACACCCGCCTCCTCTGCCCGTCAATCAAGAGGCTTCGGGTCAGAGTCGGAAACTATCGCCGAGGCTGAAAACGGGCGCATGCGCAGTGGTGCGGTCTGACCTTAAGCGTTCTACTAAAAGACCTCGCAGGTTCGAATCCCGGTCACCGCCTAGAGTTTTAAAGAAGATGAATGAGCAGGTGAGGAGTCTTAGGAGTTCTGCTCCTATGAAACATAATTTAAAAAATAAAAAACCTGATTCTGCAGTGAGTGTTGCTCCAAGGGGGGGAAGTTAAAGCGGGATTCAGGCTGGCTAAATTTTTTTTTTTAAGTCAGCAGCTACAAACACTGTAGCTCCTGACTTTAAATAAGTAGACTTACCTGTCTTGGGTGCCCGCGATGTCGGCCACCCGAGGCCGACCCGTCCCTCGGCTCTCGGGTCCCGGCACCGCCATCCCAAGTAAGGGAAACAGGCAGTGGAGCCTTGCAGCTTCACTGCCAGTTTCCTACTGCACACGCGTGAGCGGTGCGGCGCTCTGTGAATGGTCCCGTGGTTTTCTGGAAACACACACAGTTCCCAGAAGGCAACGGGGCCGCTCACCGAGCAGCATTACACACCGCGGAATAGGAAGAGGCAGATTAGGAAGACAGCCTAGCAACAAGGGTTTCAGGTGAGTAATTTTTTTTTTTTTCACTTTTTTTTAATTTTTGGTGCATTTTTTTTTTTGGGTGGCCCTCCACTTTAATATTACACCTGTGGAGCCTCCTGTAATGTCTGAACATTTGATTGAAGAGACTGTAACTGGTGTTTCTGATGTTGATGCTGTTACCATGGAAACACAAGCTATTTGTGCAGTGGCGTTAACTAACCATTCGATGCAGGCGGTCCCTTCAGCTAGTACAGCTACGTCAGGTGAGTCTGCTGACATTGCTATATTGTGTGACTTAGCTAATTCCATGCTGACTCGGTCTACAGATTCTAATAATCTTACATCTACTTGTGTTGGTCCTTCTGTGTCTGTGTCGTCTGTAAATGTTCCTTCTGCACAAGTACCCAAAGGTTATTTGAAAGAAGCATTGTCATGCGAGATTTCGCCTTTGGGTTTTCATCTTAGTTCTGCTTGTAAAGAAAAAATCTGGAGAGGTGAATATATCAATATTTTTTCTTTGCTTCCTTTGTCCACGGAACATCGTTATCATAAAAGGGATGACAAATTTGATGTCGAAAGAAATACCTCAGTTCCCAGATCGTTTAATAATTGGTTGCAATCTTTTTGTATTTTTGCTAGTGTTCTGGGTGAAAAATATCCTGATCGTTGTAGTGGGCTTTTCCAACATGTTGAGATTATTTTGGAGGCCTATAAAAATGTTCATGGACAAGCTTGGTATTATTATGATGAATCATTTCGACAGAAGTTGGCAGTGCACCATTCTCTTAAATGGGGAATGAAAGATGTGGGTCTTTGGTTAAACCTACTATTGCCACAAAAACCTCAGTTTTCTAAGCCAGTTGTTGCAAACCCTGTTGGATTTCGTAAAGGTTTATGCTTTAATTTTAATGATGGTCAGTGTAAGTGGCCAGCCACTTGTAAAAACAAGCATGAATGTGCGTATTGTTTGGGTGCACATTCGGCAGCTAGATGTTTTAAAAAAATAGCTATTGGTGATAATACTCCTTCGAAGGGGTCCTTTCTTAAAAGCAATGACTCCCGTGATCTTAGCAAACATGCTGCCGTGTCTTATTCGTTACCCAAATCAAGTGTCAGCAGCATTTCTAATTGAGGGTTTTTTGGAGGGCTTTCCATTGCCTTCGTTTTCTGGTTTTGGTTGCTCAGTTTATGATAATATATCTTCTGTTGATATTTACGAACATGTGGTTTATGATAAACTCTGTAAAGAAATTTCTGCGGGACGAATGGCGGGCCCTTTTTCGGAGCCACCATTTGTTAATTTTCGTATTTCGCCCTTGGGAATTATTCCTAAGAAGGAAATAAATTATTTTCGACTAATTCACAATTTATCATACCCAGATGGTATTTCTTTGAATGATGAAATAGATCCTGAATTTTGTTCGGTGTCCTATTCTTCATTTGATGATGCATTGGAAATTATTAGGAGAGTAGGTGGTTCGCATCTTTTGGCTAAAGCTGATTTGAAATCAGCCTTTTGATTATTGCCGATTCATCCTTTGGCCTTTAATTCATTGGGTATTTATTTTCAGGGGAAATATTATTTTGACAAGTGCCTGTCAATGGGCTGTTCATTGTCCTGCAGATATTTTGAAATGTTTTCAACCTTTTTGGAATGGGTGGTCAGTTTGCAGTCTGGTTCAGTTCACATGCTTCATTATTTGAATGATTTTTTGTTCGTTGGTAAGGATGACACGATGGAATGTTTGTATTTATTTACTGAGTTCAAAATCATTTGCGAACAGTTTGGTGTTCCGTTGGCTCCTGAAAAATTAGTGCCACCTACACATTGTTTAGAATTTTTGGGTGTTACTATAGACACGATACGGATGGAATTTCGGCTGCCTATGGCAAAAGTGAAGAAAATGTGTTTTTTATTGGATTTTGTTCTCTCAGGACTAAAGTTCATTTGAAAACGATACAATCTTTATTGGGCCTTTTGGCTTTTACGTCTAGGGTTACTCCAATAGGTAGGGTTTTTTCTAAAAGATTGTATCGGGCTATTGCTGGAGTTCATTCTCCGTGGCATTTTGTTCGCTTGACGGTGTCTATTAAAGAATATTTGTTTATTTGGAAAAGTTTTTTAGCTTTGTTTAATGGTCGTTCTGTGTGGCAGCCCCCCTTTTGTTTGGCTGATGCTTTAAATTTATTTACTGATGCTTCGGGTGCGATAGGTTATGGTGCATACTGGCAGGGACGTTGATCTGCAGATACTTGGCTGGAGGTTTGGCATGTTAAAGGTTTTACGAAGATAGTAGTTTTATTGGAGTTGTTCCCTGTGGTAGTGGCTTTGGAATTATGGGGTGAGGCTTTTCGGAATCGTCGCATTTTGCTTCATGCTGACAATAAAGGCGTTGTGTACACTATTAATTGTTTGTCTTCAAAGTCTTCACCTGTGATTGCTTTGTTATGTCACTTGGTTTTTAGATGTTTAACGCTGAATTGAAAGCTAAGTACGTTCCTGGTAATTTCAACACTGTGGCTAATGTTTTATCACGTTTACAGTTGGATCGGTTTCATGCCCTGGTGCCGGAAGCAGATATGGATGGTGTCCCATGCCCGGATTTCTTATGGAACTTGATCTAAGGTTCATAAGTTTGGCTGTTCGTAATTCTATCGCTGCACACACGTGGGCAAGTTATGAAGCCGCGTGGTCTCTGTGGTTTAGTTTTTTGAGACAGTCTAATAGTTTATCAGTGGAATTTTCGTAGAGTTTAGTTTTGGCATTTTTGAATTTTTTATTGTCTTGAAATTCTTCTTGTTCTCATATTCATAAAACATTATGTGGTGTTTCTTTTTTTTTTTTAATTAAGGGGTTTTCCTTCTTGTCAGAGTTTTTTTTCGGTTCAACAAGCGTTAAAAGGTTATCGCAAATGTAATTTTGTGCCTGATTGTAGACTGCCTTTTACTTCTGCTTTTTTGGCTCATCTATGTTTAGCTACTGAATGGATTTGTTTTTCTGATTACGAATCCATTTTGTTCAAAGCTGCATTTAGCCTTTGCTTTTTTGGAGCATTCAGGGTGTCGGAGTTAGTACCTTGTACTGTTCAGGATACAGCAGGATTATTATTTGAGGATTTATTCATAGGTCCTGATTTTGTACGTATTTTACTTACGCGCAGCAAGACGGATCAATTGGGTAGAGGTCGTTGGGTTACAGTGGGTAGAATTGATAATCCTATTATATGTGCTTTTTCACTGCTTAGTCGATTTGGAACAGTTCTTCTGGGCATTTATTTTTACACCTTTCCTCTTTGCCTTTACCTGTATTTCAGTTTAATTCTGTACTGAAAAAATGTTTGCATTTTCTGCAGCTCGGCCACCTTCGTATTTCATCGCACTCGTTTAGAATCGGTGCTGCTACAGAGACGGCCGAGTTGGGTATGTCTAGTGATGAAATAAAAAATTTAGGTGGGTGGAAGTAAGATTGTTATCTATGCTATGTACGCCCTAATGTTTCATTTTGAAATTTACAGGTGTCAAGTTCAATGTTTGGGTTATTGGACATTCGTATGTGTTTTGGTCTCATCATCGTGCTTTCAGAAGGATTTACGGCTCTAATTTGGGTCTTTCTTTATCGGACTTTCGAATTTGGTGGTATGGTAAAAAGGGGATGAAATGGTCTAATTTAAGGGAAACTTTGTCATTATTATACATTTCTTGGCCTTCTCTTGACATCATTGTTTTGCATCTGGTGGGCAATGATGTTTGTCATTGCCAGACCTTTGACCTTATTTCACAGATTAAACTGGATTTTTTGTGCATTCATTCTGTTTTTCCGTTAGCAATCTTAGTTTATTCAGAACTTGTTCAGAGATTGCTTTGGCTGGCTTCCACAGAGCTTACATTTTTCGAAAAGGTGAGAAAAAGGATTGATAGGACTACAGCCAAATTTATGAATTCCTTGAATGGCCTGTCTTTTAGACATGTTGATCTAGAAGGAGGCATTTCAGGATTTTATCGCTCAGATGGTACTCATTTGTCCAATATCGCTTTAGACATTTTTAATTTAGACTTGCATACTTGTATCGAATTGGCCGCTCTGAAGGTGGGGCAGTGCCAGGATCCTAAGTGATCCTGGCGTATGGATGATATTTGATTTTTTAACCTGAGCTTTGATAGCTAGGTTATTAGTATTAATTATTATTATTATTTATCAATATGAATAGTAATGTTGAATAAAATTGAGTTTTATATATGATATATATTCAAGGATATATCATTTTTGTTATTAAGCCTATAATAAAACTGCGGCCTTATTTGATCCAAGTCTGTTGTTTAGAGTGTTTTATTTTATATATTAATTTATACAAAGTCCTGACTACAGTACCATAGAAAGCAGCAGCATGGCTAGTCAGTGATAGGGACAGGGGCAGCAGCATGGTAGGTTCGTTGTTTAGTGCAGGTAGCAGAGAGAGAGGGGAACAGGATCACACGGTCGGACATTGATCGGACATTCCGACAACAAAATCCTAGGATTTTTTCCGACGGATGTTGGCTCAAACTTGTCTTGCATACACACGGTCACACAAAGTTGTCGGAAAATCCGATCGTTCTGAACACGATGACGTAAAACACGTACCTCGGGACTATAAACGGGGCAGTAGCCAATAGCTTTCATCTCTTAAATTATTCTGAGCATGCGTGGCACGTTGTGCGTCGGATTTGTGTACACACGGTCGGAATTTCCGACAACAAGGTCCTATCACACATTTTCCATCGGAAAATCCTATCGTGTGTACAGGGCATTAGGGCTCATTCACACTCATTTTGCTTTCTGAAGAGCAATCTACATGCAGATCACTCTTTAGAAAGCATTAGACACCCACAGCCAATGCCTTTATGCAGCTAACAGGAGTAGCAGTGGGGGGAGGGTAAAAACTTAGTAAACTTGGTAAAAACTTGGCTCAACTGCAGGGTTTAACAGCCCCCCTCACCACTTGTGTTAATGAGTTCTAACATTGCTGGTGTGGTTCCACAATAAGACAATAAAAATACCACATTACTCTCGACTTTTGTGTATATATATATACACACACACACACACACACTTATTTAGTTTACTTTCGGTGGTATGATTTACTGGTAAAAATTATTAGTGTTTTGACTGTGGCATCTTATGTGCCCCCCATATATTGTTCCTAAAGTCGCCGCTGCGCCCGACAGGCGATTCCTAGTCAAAGCCGGTGGGACTTCACCAAGAGGCCGGCCAGGAGGTGGGATGGAAAACGAGCATGGAGTGCTGCCACCCGCCGGAGCTATTAAAATGGGAGTGCGATCAAGGCGGAACCAAGCAGGGCATCATCACTCAAGTAAGCAGATTGCCATCTGCAGATGGCATAATTAACTCTAAATGGGGGGGGGTTTGCTTAATTAGCAATGGTATTGGTAATATGCAGCAGGAAGGGGGTTAATGCACTGTCACTGATACATTAGTGGCCAGTGACAGTTAATTAATCCCTTTGTGCTGCATTAGTGGCACCAGTGGGTAAATTAACACGGACACTGATGCCACTAATGCAGCACAAGGGGGTTAATTAACTGCCACTGGCCACTAATGTATCAGTGACAGTGCATTAACCCCCTTCTTGCTGCATATTACCAATACCATTGCTAATTAACCACTTGCTAACCCACTGCAGGTGGCAGCTACAGGCACCAGGACGTACCCACATGTCGCTGCCTGTTTCGGGTGCATGCTTCTCCCACCTACTCCCCTGTGATTGTACACAGCAAGAGTCTGTTATTTGTGGCTGGGAGCTGCTGATTGGCTGTGTCTAATCACAGCACAGAGCTCTGTGTTAACAATCAACACAGCACTCTTTACAGAGGGAATAATCAGTTTTTTTTTTCAAGCAAAGCAGGGAAAATAATCAAATCAGTAAGTAGTAAAAAGCAGCTCACATTACACATTGTTAGATACAATTAACCCCTTGATTCCTCCTAGATGTTAACCCCTTCCCAGCCAGTACCTTTAGGAAAGATTACAGTTAAATGTTATATGTTTTAGTGAGAAATAGTGTAATCCCTTGATTTTGCACTTTTATATGTTAATATTTTGTATTGAGGGTTCTTTTTTGCTGAAGGCCATGTATATTGGTTGAGAAGTTTGTGATTTTTTTTTGATTTTGCATTTATCCCATTTATGTGAATATTTGGTATTGGGGCACTACCTCACACAAAATAATGCAAAACTGAAAACTTTAGTATGTTCACATGGGCCTTGACAGAAAAAATAGTTAACAGGCCTTTCTACAAGCACATTTTTTGCATTATTATTTCAAAGTGCCTCCAATAAAAATACATATACGGTAATTAAAATGTGTGAGTGAACTCTGTTTCTATCGCATTAAACCTAATTGAATTTGTATTGTTTTAAGTATATTCTTGTTTTGAAACTACATTGATTCTTTCTTAAAAAAGGGGGGGGGGGGGGGAGCGCAGTTTGCCATCTTCGCCCTGGGCACCAAATGGCTTTGTCCCAGCACTGTACATATCAATTGACAGTAGTGGCCAAAAATGTTTGTCACCAGCTTTAAAAAAATGCTGGTGTCAGATTTATACTCTTTTATATGTATTAACATTGAATTTGCAAGTCATGAGCTGAAAATTGTGTGTGATTGATGAACCAAAAGCTAAAACTATGTCCCTTTTTTATACACAGGATGAGGTCAGCCAGGAGGAAGGTGTGGAAAGTGGCAGGCAAGAGGAGGCCGGGCCCAGTGTCATCCAGAAGGAGGCCGGGCCCAGTGTCATCCAGGAGGAGGCCAGGCCCAGTGTCATCCAGGAGGAGGCCAGGCCCAGTGTCATCCAGGAGGAGGCCGGGCCCAGTGTCATCCAGGAGGAGGCCGGGCCCAGTATCATCCAGGAGGCCGGGCCCAGTGTCATCCAGGAGGAGGCTGGGCCCAGTGTCATCCAGGAGGAGGCAGGGTTTAGTGCCAGCCAGGAGGTGGCCGAGCCCAGTAGGAGCCTCACACAATCGCAGGTTCCTCCCCTCCGCCTTCATACAAAAAGGCCCAGGAAAGGAGACGGTGACAGAGGAGGCATTACTGCGCCTCATGAGAGAAGCTACAAATTTCCTCAAGAGGCCGATGGCTCCTATATAGCCAGCAGGTTGCTCGAAATGGAGAAGGGACAACGCCTCCTGTGTGAAAAACTTTTTTCTGATGTCCTTCACAAGGGGCTGAAGGGCAAGTTAACTGTCAATACCCAAATAAATGAGCAAGCACCTCCTCCTCCTCCTCCTCCTCCTGCCACAAATCAACCACCAGAGCCCCAGCCTACAAGAAAGGCTGCAGGGGAGGCTGCAGGCCAGTGTGGAGGGAACGCTGCAACGAATAGAAGAAAGTGATGACCTGGATTCAGTCTGGTCTGACAGAAGACGCAGGCTGGTGTAGTACCACAGCCTGGGGACATATATGTCATCTGCTGCTGCTCTTGATCTCTGGGATTTCTGGACCAGATTGTGCTCCGTATTATATGGACTCCTCAAGATCACAATTTTCTTTTCCACAGACTTGATGTGTGCCCTGGGGCCAAAAGTCTTCACAAATTCAAAAAATTTCTTCAGCGTTGACTTCATCTTTATTTTGTTAACCATAATTAATGGATATTTTATTTTATGAAAATACTTGCCTATGTGTTTTTATTAACATCAATTTTTTAGAGACAATGTCAAATTAACAAGGGACACCAACCTCCTTGAGGTTCCAAAAACCAAAAAATTATATAATGTTCTTGTGGTAACTTTACACCAAAAAATAAAAAAAGATCTTGATGAAATAAAAAATAATAAAAGATGACTCCAAAAAACAATTGTGTAAACATTAGTATGGAGATATGGCTTTTAAAAAATACAATATCATTCATGAGATCAAGAGAAATAATCCAGAAATAAGTTTGTGAGAACTCTGTGTGAATATGAACAGCAAAACAACTTTGTTCTTCTAGCATTATAAAGAAGACAATTAATGCGCTGCATTCAACGATCACAGAATTTGCAGCGTGAGGAATGTGCTACCTACAATACGAACACTAGTTTTACCAGACCGAGCGCTTCCGTTTCGTACTTGCTTCTGAGCATGCGTCATTTTTTGTCCGTCGGATTAGCATACAGACAAGCGGATTTCTCGATAGGAACTGGGTCCGGCGGAGTTACGACGTAAAGATTTGAAGCATGTTTCAAATCTAAAGTCCGTCAGATTTTCGACTGGAAAAGTCTGCTGAAGGTCCAATGAAGCCCACACACGATCGGATTGTCCGCCGGACTCAGTCCGTCGGACCAGTCCGGTCAAAAAGTCCGCTCGTGTGTACGCGGCATTAGAGTTAGCCAGGGTTCCCACTGCCCACGACCCCAGCACAATTTCGGAATGACTTGCATGCAACTTCTTTAACAGACGTCAATGCAAGTCGTGTCAAAGTCGGGTGAAAAGTAGTACAGGAACCTTTTTCTAACTGAGTGACTCAAGTCGCACTGATTAGAACGGTTCAATTGCACAGAATGGGGTCCGACATCTGATGCGACAAGTGCAAGTACCTGTCCCCCAGGTTACATATGGTGGAGACTGCAACCATCTGTAGTAAGTTACTACTTAAAAGGCCAGTACCTAGAGTGACTAAACGTGGAGGAAATCCTAAAACAATTGGTGATATCCAATGCTGTACAGCAACAATCCAATGCTGCACAGCAACAAGCAAATGCTACACAGCAGCAAACAAACACTATAGCACAGGAGCAAACCAAGGCGCTGTGCCAACAGATTGGTGCTGTACAGGAGCTATCGCAGAGGCTGTTTGAACAGCTAGCCACTGATGCAAAAAAGGATAGGAAAACCCTGGCTGCGGTTGTGGAGACGCTAGCACAGTGGTCACCTGCTAAAGTTAATGTTGTTGGAGACAAGCCCTCAGCCATCCATGTGGGTCACTTTCTTTCTAAGATGACTGCAGATGATGATCCAGAGGCCTTTCTCTTAACGTTTGAACGGACTGCTGAGAGGGATGGTTGGCCCAAAACCCAGTGGGCAGGACTGGTCGCCCCCTTGCTGTCTGGAGAATCACAGAAGGCCTACTATGATTTGGAGTCAGCAGAAGCAGGAGACTATGAAAAGGTCAAGCGGGAAATCCTGGTGCGACTTGGTGTCACCTTGGCAGTTCGAGCACAGCGGGTCCACAGCTGGTTCTTCCAAGGCCCCCAAGATCGCAGATGTTCGACCTAATTCACTTGGTGAGAAAATGGCTACAGCCGGAGTCCCTGTCTGGGCCACAAATAGTGGAGCATGTGGTCATGGACAGGTTCCTGAGGTCACTACCAGTTCCCCTGCAGAAGTGGGTGAGTCAAGGAGACCCCAACTCGGCGGACAATCTCGTGGAACTCGTTGAAAGGTACTTTGCTGCAGAGAGCCTGGTCACCACCCCTACAGCCGCACGGACTTTCCACCCAAAGCCACGGTCTCCCCAGGCAACCGGTAAGACTGTTCCAGGGGAAGTGGGTGGTAAGCACGGCAAGGAAATAGGGGGGAGGATTTTTGGTGCCAGGACTGAAGTTTGGCGTCCCAAACAAGGGAAGCTACTGCCTGTCAGCAAACCAAACTGGGGAAACATCAGGTGTTTTCGTTGCCAAGAACTGGGACATGTTGCAGCAAACTGTCCATTGACAGATGAACCAATGCAGCGTGATCTATCTATTAGAAGGCAGTCTATGGTTGCTGCTGTTTCATGCGCTGCAGCACCAAGTATGGGAAAACACATGTGCCAAATGACTGTTAATAATAAGCCTATTACGGCCTTGCTGGACTCTGGAAGTCTAGTGACTTTGGTTACAGCTGAGATGGTTGAAACTGTGAATTTGCATGCTAAAAAAGTTGCTGTGATCTGTATACATGGGGATACCCACGAGTATCCTATAGCCACTGTTCAGTTTAAAACTGGCTTAGGTACGGTGACCCATCCGGTCGGACTTGTGCCCCACTTGGTGCACGAGGCCATCGTTGGTAGGGACTTCCCTAAGTTTTGGGAACTGTGGGATCGTCCCGACCCAGTCGCAGTAGCTGACTCAGTGACAGAGCCAGAACTCCTGGGCGCTACTGACAATGTGGGTTCAGGGGACTCTTCTCAGGGCTCCCCAGGTTTTCCTTTCTCAGTTATGACAGGAGAGCTGGAGGAGCCTGAGGAGGTCCCCACAACCAGTGGAGCTGGACAGCCATCTGCTGAATCTGAGCCTACGTTGGAGTTTGCTGACCTTAATGTACACAAGGAAAATTTTGGCACCGAGCAGGGAAAAGACCCAACCCTTGCCAGGGCCTGGGAAAATGAAATGGTGATTAATGATGTACCTGTCGAATCAGGGGACAGGCTCTGTTTTCCTTATTTTAGCAGCAATGAGGATTTACTGTATCGTGTATATAAAAAAAATGATGAAGTGGTTGAACAGTTGGTGGTCTCTAAGCCATACAGACGGGTGGTGTTGGAACTTGCCCATGGGCACTTGCTAGGAGGTCAATTAGGGGTTGAGAAAACTACTGAAAGGGTGTTGCGCAGGTTTTATTGGCCCGGAATACAGAAGGATATTGAGAATTATTGTCAATCCTGTCCTGTGTGTCAGATGTCAGCCCCACTACAACACTTCCGAAGTCCTTTAGTGCCCTTGGCCATTATTGAAGTGCCCTTTGAGAGGATTGCCATGGACCTTGTGGGTCCACTCCTCAAGTCTGCCCGAGGTCATCAGCATATCCTTGTAATCATGGATTATGCTACCCGTTACCCCGAGGCCATTCCCTTACGCACCGCGTCTGCTAAAAACATTGCCAAAGAGCTGTTTATGGTGTTCAGTCGTGTTGGAATCCTTAAAGAAGTCCTTACAGACCAGGGCACCCCATTTATGTCACGAATAACTAGAAAGCTGAGCAAGTTATTTAAGGTGTCGCAATTGCGAACCTCGGTGTACCATCCTCAAACGGATGGCTTGGTGGAACGCTTCAATAAGACATTAAAGAGCATGTTAAAAAAGGTTGTTGACAAGGATGGGAAAAACTGGGATTTCCTGATACCATACTTGATGTTTGCCATTAGGGAGGTTCCCCAGTCCTCCACGGGGTACTCTCCATTTGAGTTTCTTTATGGGAGACACCCTCGGGGACTCTTAGACATAGTCAAAGAAACTTGGGAGGGGGAGCAGACAACCCATAAAAGTGTCATTGAGCATATCGCTCAAATGCAGGACAGGATTGCAGCAATTATGCCGATGGTAAAAGAACACTTACTGCAGGCCCAAGCAGCCCAACAGAGGATATACAACAGGGGGGCCCAACTCCGTGTTTTCTCACCTGGTGACAGGGTCCTGGTGTTAGTTCCCACTGTTGAGAGCAAGTTCCTGGCTAAGTGGCAGGGTCCTTTTGAAGTAATTGAAAAAGTTGGGGAGGTCAATTACAAGGTATATCAACCAGGCAAGGAAGCCCGAACAGATTTACCATATAAACCTGTTAAAGCCCTGGAAGGATAGACTGGCGTTAACTGCGAGGTCCCTCCCGGTAACGCCTAAGGGTGCTGAGTCCCTTCTGATCCCCAAGGTCACTATTCCAGACAACCTGTCATATTCCCAAAAGCAGGAAACTAGAGAATTCCTGGTAAGAAATAGAGAGAAATTTTCAGAGTTACCTAGCACGACTTCAGCAGTTCAGCATGATATTGTTACTGAACCTGGGGTCCGTGTCAAGCTCAAACCGTACCGAATTCCTGAAGTAAGGAGAAAGGACATTAGCGAGGAAGTTAAAAGAATGTTGGAGCTAGATGTCATTGAGGAATCCAATAGTGACTGGTCTAGCCCCATCGTGTTAGTCCCAAAACCGGATGGCACTTGGAGGTTCTGTAATGACTTCAGGAAGCTTAATGTAGTGACAAAGTTTGAAACGTTCCCAATGCCCAGAGTGGACAAACTTATAGACCGACTTGGCAAGGCTCGCTATCTGACCACTTTGGACTTGACAAAAGGTTATTGGCAAATACCCCTGACTGGTAGCGCCAAAGATAAGACCGCATTTTTGACCCCGGAGGGTTCCTTTCAATACAAAAAAATGCTTTTTGGGTTGCAAAATGCCCCCGCGACATTTCAGAGGGCCATGGACAGGACTCTAAGACCCCACCGACAAAATGCAGCAGCATATCTAGATGACATAGTGGTACATAGCACTGACTGGGAGTCTCACTTGCCCCGTGTCCAGGCTGTCCTTGATTCCCTCTTCAAAGAAGGTTTTACAGCAAATCCAAAAAAATGTGCCATTGGTCTAGAGGAAGCCAAGTATTTGGGCTACACTATTGGGCGTGGGGTCATAAAACCTCAAGTGAATAAAATAGAAGCCATCCAGGAATGGCCACGTCCTGCAAACAAGAAGCAGATCAGGGCCTTTCTTGGCATTGCGGGGTATTATAGAAGATTTATCCCAAATTTTGCAACTATAGCTGCCCCACTGACAGGCCTTACGAAAGGGAAAGACTCTGTAATGGTGAAATGGTCCTCAGTAGCAGAGGAGTCTTTCCAAGTCCTGAAGAAGGCTCTTTGTGCACAACCAGTACTGTACTCCCCCGATTTCTCCAAAGATTTTTTGGTTCAGACGGATGCGTCTGATGTTGGTATCGGGGCAGTACTATCACAGTTACACAATGGGGAAGAACACCCTGTGGTGTACCTAAGCAGAAAGCTCAATGACCATGAGCAAAGGTATGCAGTCATTGAAAAGGAGTGTTTAGCCATAAAGTGGGCCGTGGGTGCACCCAGGTACTATTTGTTAGGGCGCCAGTTTGAGTTAATAACTGACCATTCTTCTCTGAAATGGATGGCCCAAAAGAAGGAGACTAATAGACGGGTGAACCGGTGGTTTTTGGCTCTACAGGATTACTCATTCACTGTAAAACACAGGCCAGGTGTTGAGATGGGGAATGTAGATGCCCTGTCCCGTGTTCACTCCTGTTGGGCTACAGGTGTTCCAACCCTGGGGTTGAAACAAAGGGGGAGGATATGTAGCAGAGCGTCCCAGAGAGAGCCAGGAAAAGTCCTGTTCGGGGTTTATACATCTCCCAGGCTCCTCTCATACACGTTCAGGGATCTCTGATCCATGGTCCAGTTCAGGTTTTGGTCCTCTCCCCCAGGCTAATTTAAGCTCACCTGAGCAGACAGCCTTTGCTCTTGGCCTGGGATACTCAGACAACTTCTGTGTAGGAGAGCAAAAAGGTATGTGGAAGCTGACAAGCTGTAGGCTTGCTCAGCCTGGTAGTTTGGATCTATAAATATTGTTTAGTTAGTGCCGAGACACGGCTAGGTTTTGTTTTGGCTATTTTTGTTCCTATTTCTTTTTTGGAACACTGTACAGTACCTGTATATAGACTTGTATATATCACAAATAAACACCGCACTATTTGTCACTATTTCACTGGATTTGGTATCTGTGCCTGAAAGACTGCTCATCCCAGGAAGCTTTGTACCTGCTACCTGTCCCCCAGGTTACAATACTACTGTTTCTGTATTTTTTTTCTGTAATTTTTTGTATTTTTAACCTATAAATTCTTAGTAGATACATTGACTTAGATAAAAAAATAAAAGTGTAGAGCTATATTACACATACACAAACGTGTGTATCACAATACATAAGTGCATATAAAAATAGTGAATACTACCAAGACATGTATGACCATAATATGGATAATGCCAAATAATTAAACAGTGTTGATCACATGAAAAATAAAATAAACAATAAAACTTAGTTGTCAGATGTGCCAGTGATTAGTAGAAACCCGTGCTGGTTCCAAAAACCAAACATCAAACAAATAAAATATTATAAAGCATAAGTCCATTTTGAATATATAAAAATGTGTAGAAAAATAGTGAAGAGAACGTCAGCAGAGTTCTATGGGGATGATGAATGGCCAGATGGTGCGAGTGGGTAGAAAGAAAACCACAAGTGTGCATAGGTTGTACATCAGTGCCGGGGCCAACACCAGAAGTAGAGGAGGCTTACCGGAACAAATTGACCTGAAATGGCGTACGCCAGGCAAGTCAGAAAGGCTTAGTAACCACTGGTTCTGAGAAGTGCGTCTTGTCAGATGTCATCAACAAATGGTGGAGAAAGGGGTACCAGCACGGCTTCCTCACCCATGGACAATCCAGCATAAGCCAAACGTGTAATACATATGCCATGCAAGGAGCAAAGAAAACTCACATAGCGTGATAACGTTTTAAAACACTAATTTACTAAAATAATAAAAAACAGACTCACATTTTGGAAGAATGAAAAAAGCTCAAATATCATATAGCGGCGATCGTGAGGGGTCTACCCGACATGTTTCAGCTAAGGAGCCGTCATCTGGGGTATGGACCACCCTCACCTCACCGCTCTATAAACAAGAAATGACCCCCACTGGGAGTGTCTACATACCGGAAGTGCAAAGAGTGAAAATCACTTCCGGTTTCCAGGGTCATGGGATAACTAGTTTAATAACTGTAACAAAAACAAATTATAAAGCAGGAACCAATATATCACATGCTTCAAGAATTTGGGAAATTAGAAGTGGGGAATATTTATTAAAAATCAATAAGCTGCGCCCTGAATCAGTACGTCTAACCGGAAATGATCAGAGCGCAAGCCAAGCCTCGCTTTCAGTACCAGGGGCACTTCCTGTATGAGCACAACAATAAACGTCATATCCAGAAAACGTCATGACGTCATTCCGCTCGGCGTGGCGGCGTCAATGCCAGCCAGCCTACTCCTCAAGCCTCACTATCGTGTAGACTACACTTCCTATCTCATAGAGAGGATAAGACGCCGATGCGCTCCACAGGATGGAACCAAGCCTCAATCTGAGGCAGGCCACAACCTCCAGAGTGTCAGCAGAGAGGAAATATGAATCAATGCACTAGATATTCAATTCAATATGGACTGTTATGCTTTATGATTTTTTATTTGTTTGATGGTTTTGATGGTTTATGGAACCAGCAGGGGTTTCTTCTAATCACTGGCACATCTGACAACTAAGTTTTATTATTGTTTATTTTATTTTTCATGTGATCAACACTGTTTAATTATTTGGCATTATCCATATTATGGTATTACATGTCTTGGTAGTATTCACTATTTTTATATGCACTTATGTATTGTGATATACACATTTGTGTATGTGTAATATAGCGCTACACTTTTATTTTTTTATGTATTCCTTTGCCTTGAGTCTATAGGTGTGTTGGCTGCTATTTTATCTTTTTTTGGTTTAAACGCAGCGCTGTACTTAAAGCGGGGGTTCACCCACACCGCCAAAAAAAAAAAAAAAATTAAAAGCCAGCAGCTACAAATACTGCAGCTGCTGACTTTTAATACATGGCCACTTACCTGTCCCAGGGTCCAGCGATGTCGGCAGGGGACGCCGAGAACCCGCTTGGTTCTCGGCAGCTGCCGCCGCCATCCTAGGTGAGGGAATCAGGAAGTGAAGCGTTGCGTCCCTAGTGGTCCCCGCTCTCTCCTGGGAGCTGTGTGTTCCCAGCAGACAGCGCAGTCGGGACGGGAAGAGGGAGGTATCTGCACCCCCCTCCCCCCTGAAAGGTGCCAATCGTGACACCGGAGGGGGGGAGGGTTCCGAAAAGCGGAAGTTCCATTTTTGTGTGGAACTCCGCTTTAATTTTTATTTTTGCTTTCTACATATTAGGCACCTGGTATAGCTGCAGCGTATAATATTCCATTTAACATGGATGTTTTTGATTATCGTGCATCCAGAGTAGTCAATACAGAGGGTGTATTTGTTGCCACCTCCAATGACACAGAAATTGGTGGGTTATTTATGAGGTTAAAAAATGTCATGGTTTCTGAACTCCATTTGCAATGGGATTTAGCTTTCCTGGAGCAATATGTAACAGAAGGTATGATCCCACGAAGTCTCAGATGGGATGTTCACCCCCAGCAAGCGGAAGCAGATCTTGACTCTTGGTTTACTTATTTCAACGATGCTGGCATTAAGTTCCTGGATTTTCTTATTAATAGGAAACGTATTAGTCTCTCTATTTTGGATCAGGAGATTAAGGAACTGAAGGATAAACTACTTGCCTATAAAAACTCAGTTGAATATAATACCTTGTCCTCCAATTTGCAGGCACATAAAGGAGGATAGGGAACAAAAAACCAAAAAGCAGAAAAAGTATTCCCGCGACACCGCGGACTATAAGGCGGGCAAGGTGTTCGGATGGCAGAAATCCATTGCAGGGTCTGTTTTACAGCCACCAATGGAGACTAATGCCCAAAGTCAGGATACCCTTGTTCCACCTATTGAGCCTGCGGTTCATCCAAAATCTTATGTTGATAGAGGACGGTCTCATGGCGGAGGCCCCCCTTCACAAAGGGGACGTCAGCCAAGTATACATACCCCTAAACATCAACAGAGAGGAAGAGGTCATCCTTCCAGAGGGAGAGGGAGCGGTGGAAATAGAAGTGACTATCGCAATTATGACGATTATCAACATTATGAACGGGAGAACTCCTACTATCGGGGCTCCCCGGTTCGCCACCGTGAACCTCCTCATCATCCCTATCATCCGAATTCCTCCTATTATAGACACCCCCCGGTTTCCACATATAATAGGTATTCTCCTCTACGTGATCATCACAATGAGAACGTTTATCCTTTCCCTAATGTAGGGTACGATCCATCCCATCGTATACGACCTTACTCTGATTCACGGACCCCCTCGGGATTTTCGCGAGGGCCCCCAAAACAAAAAAAGAGGTCCGGAAACAAGAGAGGGTCCAGAGGAGGGAGGAGGGTCCAGAGAAGAAAAACGCAAACGAACCTAACATGTCAGGGGGTATTTAACTTGAGCGATACGATTCTCACTCAAGAAGAGAAAATTGTTTTAAACAAAGGTCTCAAATTTGCCCCCCTGTACAAACTTAACAAGTTTGATACGTTTATCGACATTCAAAAGTTCATCAGAAAAATTAACGTCCAAAGGTACATCATCTCAAACCCCACTAGGAATGTGGCCAGGGCGGCAACGTCTGGCACAGTCCATTCGGGCCTATCCAATCCCTCTCTCTTCAGTCCCCCTACACAACTTACACCTACCATTAATTTGTTTAAGGAATTAGTGCTGAGGGATCTGGCAGCTATTCCACGTAAGCATACATTTTACAACCCTCTACCCTCAGTGGGTCTAAAGAAGTTATGTGACAACAAGAATTTGGTCATTCGCCCTGCCGATAAAGGCGGTGGGATTGTCCTATTGAATAAATCTGACTATATGGATGAAATGCATCGCATTTTGGGAGATCGAGACACCTATATAGAATTACCAAAAAATCCCACACATGTGTATAAAAAGGAGCTGAAGAACCTAGTAGCTAAAGGTTTTGATTCTTGTATTTTGAATAAAAAAGAGAGATCCTTTTTAGTTCCCCTTGCTCCACGCATCCCAGTGATATATTACCTGCCCAAAGTCCACAAGGACCCTCTCCACCCCCCAGGTCGACCCATAATTAGTGGTATCAACTCGGTCCCCTCTAAAATTGGGAAATACATTGATTTTTTCCTACAGCCATCCGTACTCAAGATGCCGTCCTATTTAAAAGACACCAAAAATGTAATTAAACTGTTATCGAATGTTTCCCATTCTGGTGACCTCATCATGGCCACTGCGGACGTTGCGTCCCTTTATACCTGCATTCCACACCGTATAGGGGTGGATGCGGTACATTGTTTTATAAATAGGGATGCCTACCTTGCTTCACCCCAGATAGACTTTATCGTCGATTTAATTGAGTTTGCAACGCAACACAATTATTTCTGGTTCGGTGGTAGATTCTATCGCCAACATAAAGGGGTGGCTATGGGAGCAAAATTTGCTCCCAGCCTGGCCAACTTGTTAATGGCCAAGTGGGAGGAGGATGTCGTCTATGCCATGGGGAACCCACACCTTCTGTTGTGGGCCCGGTACATAGACGACATCCTCCTCCTGTGGACAGGTAGCCATGATGGTTTGGTTGATTTCTTTACAACTTTGAATAACAATGACAGGGGTATTGCCTTATCTTTTGAGACTAGTACCACCTCAATCCATTTTTTAGATCTTGTTATTGAAAGAAGTGAGCATACATTCACATTCAGTACTTATTTAAAATCCACCGACAGGAACGGATATATATCGACTGATAGTTGCCATCACAGTTCCTGGATCAGATCTGTTCCTAAAAGTCAGTTTTTACGACTACGTAGGAACTGTACTGACCTAGATACTTTCAGGCTTCAGGCTACAATCTTGAAAGACAGGTTCCTGGAGAAGGGCTATAACTCTGTGGATCTAGATAATGAGATTGAAAATGCTTGTGCAATAGACTGCCAGTTACTATTAGAAGATAGACCTCGACAAACAAATGATGAATTCAAATGGTCTTTTCTGATGTCTTTCTCCATGCAGCACAAGCATGTTAAGAAAATCTTTGAAAACCACTGGGATGTTTTAAAAACGGATAAAATCTTGGGACCATTGTTGCCCAAGATCCCGAAGGTGGTGTTTAAACCCACCAGAGAGACCATCCTTCTTTCATAATTTGATTGGATTTTATCCCTGTAAAAAGTGCTTGGTCTGTAAATTTAACACCTGTGGCAGAAAAGCCAGCCATAGTTTTTCTTCTACTGTAACCGGCCGTACTTATAGGATTAAACAGTTCTGTACGTGTACTACCATGGGAATAGTTTACCTCCTAACTTGCCCTTGTGGCAAGCAATATGTCGGCCGGACCATCAGATCTTTTACCACACGGGTTTCGGAACACATCAATCTTATCAAAGCGGGCAGTACCAAACATACTGTTCCTGGACACTACAGAGAAGTTCATGATCGGAACCCTGTGGGCACTCAATTTCTCATTATTGATAGGTACGTGCCTCCCTGGCGGGGTGGGTCGACTCTTAGAGGTGTCTCGTGTTTAGAGACATACTGGGTACGTGAGTTGGGGTCCCATTTTCCGCAGGGTATTAACGTGGAGTGGGACATCAACTCTTTCATTAATCAAGCTTGAATACAAATATGATCTCTCCTTCATTATTTAATTAATAAAGATCATTGTTATATCTTTATCATACAAGTTGTTTTAATATATGGTATGGAGTTTGGGGTGATTTTTGTTTATTTCAATATGTATTATACATTTTTGGATATGTATGCAATTGATGCCCCCCATTGGCAGTGTCCCTCTAACATGCCGGTTTATGATTCCAATACTGAACATCAATAAACGTTAGTAAGATGCCCTTGTATTACCTTTTTCAGGGTAAAGTCATTGTGGGCATCAACCTTGTGCATCATTTTTTATACTTTTTTTATTCCTTTTTTACCCCCTTTTTTTTCATATAAGTGCCCCTTTCTAGTGCATTGATTCATATTTCCTCTCTGCTGACACTCTGGAGGTTGTGGCCTGCCTCAGATTGAGGCTTGGTTCCATCCTGTGGAGTGCAGCGGCGTCTTATCCTCTCTATGAGATAGGAAGTGTAGTCTACACGATAGTGAGGCTTGAGGAGTAGGCTGGCTGGCATTGACGCCGCCACGCCAAGAGGAATGACGTCATGACGTTTTCCGGATATGACGTTTATTGTTGTGCTCATACAGGAAGTGCCCCTGGTACTGAAAGCGAGGCTTGGCTTGGGCTCTGATCATTTCCGGTTAGACGGACTGATTCAGGGCGCAGCATATTGATTTTTAATAAATATTCCCCACGTCTAATTTCCCAAATTCTTGAAGCATGTGATATATTGGTCCCTGCTTTATAATTTGTTTTTGTTACAGTTATTAAACTAGTTATCCCATGACCCTTGAAACTGGAAGTGATTTTCACTCTTTGCACTTCCGGTATGTAGACACTCCTAGTGGGGGTCATTTCTTGTTTATAGAGCGGTGAGGTGAGGGTGGTCCATACCCCAGATGACGGCTCCTTAGCTGAAACATGTCAGATGGACCTCTCACGATAGCTGCTATATGATATTTGAGCTTTTTTCGTTCTTCCAAAATGTGAGTCTGTTTTTTAATAATTTTAATAAATTAGTGTTTTAAAACGTTATCACGCTATGTGAGTTTTCTTTGCTCCTTGCATGGCATATGTATTACACATTTGGCTTATGCTGGATTGTCCATGGGTGAGGAAGATGTGCTGGTACCCCTTTCTCCACCATTTGTTGATGACATCTGACAAGACGCACTTCTCAGAACCAGTGGTTACTAAGCCTTTCTGACGTGTCTGGCGTACGCCATTTCAGGTCAATTTGTTCCGGTAAGCCTCCTCTACTTCTGGTGTTGGCCCCGGCACTGATGTACAACCTATGCACACTTGTGGTTTTCTTTCTACCCACTCGCCAGATCTGGTGTAATCATCCATCTGTAAATTTGGGAGTTTCTTTCCACCATCTGGCCATTCATCACCCCCATAGAACTCTGCTGACGTTCTCTTCACTATTTTTCTACACATTTTTATATATTCAATATGGACTGTTATGCTTTATGATTTTTTATTTGTTTGATGTTTGGTTTATGGAACCAGCACGGGTTTCTACTAATCACTGGCACATCTGACAACTAAGTTTTATTATTGTTTATTTTATTTTTCATGTGATCAACACTGTTTAATTATTTGGCATTATCCATATTATGGTCATACATGTCTTGGTAGTATTCACTATTTTTATATGCACTTATGTACTGTGATACACACGTTTGTGTATGTGTAATATAGCGCTACACTTTTATTTTTTTATGTATTCCTTTGCCTTGAGTCTATAGGTGTGTTGGCTGCTATTTTATCTTTTTTTGGTTTAAACGCAGCGCTGTACTTAATTTTTATTTTTGCTTTCTACATATTAGACATCTGGTATAACTGCAGCGTATAATATTCCATTTAACATGGATGTTTTTGATTATCGTGCATCCAGAGTAGTCAATACAGAGGGTGTATTTGTTGCCACCTCCAATGACACAGAAATTGGTGGGTTATTTATGAGGTTAAAAAATGTCATGGTTTCTGAACTCCATTTGCAATGGGATTTAGCTTTCCTGGAGCAATATGTAACAGAAGGTATGATCCCACGAACTCTCAGATGGGATGTTCATCCCCAGCAAGGGGAAGCAGATCTTGACTCTTGGTTTACTTATTTCAACGATGCTGGCATTAAGTTCCTGGATTTTCTTATTAATAGGAAACGTATTCGTCTCTCTATTTTGGATCAGGGGATTAAGGAACTGAAGGATAAACTACTTGCCTATAAAAACTCAGTTGAATATAATACCTTGTCCTACAATTTGCAGGCACATCTCATAAAGGAGGATAGGGAACAAAAAACCAAGAAGCAGAAAAAGTATTCCCGCGACATCAGGGACTATAAGGCGGGCAAGGTGTTCGGATGGCAGAAATCCATTGCAGGGTCTGTTTTACAGCCACCAATGGAGACTAATGCCCAAAGTCAGGATACCCTTGTTCCACCTATTGAGCCTGCGGTTCGTCCAAAATCTTATGTTGATAGAGGACGGTCCCATGGCAGAGGCCCCCTTCACAAAGGGGACGTCAGCCAAGTATACATACCCCTAAACATCAACAGAGAGGAAGAGGTCATCCTTCCAGAGGGAGAGGGAGAGGTGGAAATAGAAGTGACTATCGCAATTATGAAGATTATCAACATTATGAACGGGAGAACTCCTACTATCGGGGCTCCCTGGTTTGCCACCGTGAACCTCCTCATCATCCCTATCATTCGAATTCATCCTATTATAGACACCCCCCGGTTTCCACATATAATAGGTGTCAGGAAAGTCCTGTCAGTATCAGACGCCCTGTGCGGGCAGTCGCACGCAATGCGCACGCACACCAGGCGGGCTATTTAAACTGATCTGTCACATGAGAATCTTGCTGTCTGCTCTACAGCGTTACGTGTGCACTTCCTGAGAACACTTCCTGTTTCCTGTACTAGACCCGGCTTGTTCCAGATTATCCTAGCTGTCTGCCTGCATCTGATCCCGGCTTGTCTCCGACCATCCCTGCTTTCTGCCTGCATCCGACCCCGGCTTGTCTGACCACTCTTCTGCCTGACTCTTTGGCTCATCTACAGTCCGCCTGGCTATCGATCCGGCTTGTCTGACCTTCCAGTCTGCTGCACCAGTGTTCCAGTCTGCTGTCCTGTGTGTTCCAGCCTGCTATCCAGTTCCAGTCTGCTGTGTGGTTCCAGTCTGCTGCACCAGTGTTCCAGTCTGCTGTCCTGTGTGTTCCAGCCTGCTATCCAGTTCCAGTCTGCTGTGTGGTTCCAGTCTGCTGCACCAGTGTTCCAGTCTGCTGTCCTGTGTGTTCCAGCCTGCTATCCAGTTCCAGTCTGCTGCACCAGTGTTCCAGTCTACCTACCAGATCAGCTTAATCTCCACTGCACAGTGTTTCCAGAGTTCCAGACCTACCTCCTGCTGTTGATCCTGCCAGGCACTCGTGCCACTCCTGACTCTTGTGCTTCCTGTATACCCCACCAGGGCCCTCGAGTCGGAGCCGCAAGAGAGGCCATCCCCTGTAAGTCGGGCTCGTCCACAAGGTACGTGACAGTAGCAGACAGCCATGACCGAGCCCGAGCAGGGAGCCTCTCCTATGGAAGAACTTTGTATGCACCTGGCCGGCCTTACATAGGCTGTTAAGAGTCTCCAGGAAGGATATACACGTCTGGAAGAACAGGTCCAAGTACTGTCTGGTCCCACTGAGACCCAGGGATCTTCTCTACCATCTACCTCTGCTAGCAGTACTACTTCCCCTACAGTAGTGATGCTGCCCCCTGAACCAAGGGTTCCCACTCCTGAAAAGTTTTCTGGAGAACGAAGTAAATTCAGGGCATTCCGGAATGCATGCGAACTGTACTTCGCCCTTCAACCTCGCACCTTCTCGCTTGAAGCCACCAAAGTAGGTTTTGTGATCTCACTACTCCTGGGTGACCCCCAAACATGGGCTCACCGCCTTCTGGAACTGAAAGCCGAGGTGTTGACCAATTTAACCACCTTCTTTGATGCAATGGCCCAGCTATATGAGGACTCACAGCTTTCTGCAACCGCAGAAGTCGCCCTGCACACCCTTCAACAAGGGCGTAGGGCAGTAGAGGACTACGTTGCGGAATTCCGCCGATGGAGTGCAGACACGGACTGGAATGATGCTGCCCTCCGCTACCAGTTCCGTATGGGACTTTCCGACCCTTTAAAAGATGAACTGGCCCGAGTGGGAATTCCTCTGACTCTGGGTGCCTTGATTAATCTTGCCATACAGATCGACCGACGGTTGAGGGAGCGAAGAGCAGAAAGAGGTGCTGGACCTACTCGCCCAACCTGGATGTTGCCTAGGGTCCCCAGCTATACCCATCCTGCACCCACCTCTAGTCCTGCTGTTTCACCTGATACCTCTGAGCCCATGCAACTTGGAGTCCTCCGCCCATCTCTCACGACGGAGGAACGCCAAAGTCGCCGAGCTAACAACCTGTGCCTGTACTGCGGGGAACCCGGACACTATGTCAGGAACTGTCCTAACAAACTCCGTAAATGCCTGTCTGTCTCCTCTGGTGATGTGACTGCTTGGCCTAAGACTTCCGCTCACTTGACTCTTTCTATATCTTTGCAGCTCCCAGGAAAGACTTTACAGGTTCCCGCTATCATTGATTCCGGGGCTTGCAGCTGCTTCTTGGACTCATCCTTTGCAGCTAAACACCAGATCCCACTGCGTTACAAGGCCCATGGACTCTCTATTCATCTGGCCGATGGGTCTGCAATAAAATCTGGGCCGGTTATACAAGAATCCGCTCCCCTTCCAGTCACCATCTTCAACTTGCACCAAGAACTGCTTCGCCTGGACATCATCACTTCTCCTTTATTTCCTATTATTCTTGGCATGCCGTGGCTACAAGCCCATAACCCTACTATCAACTGGGTCACAGGAGAAATTACGTTTTCCTCTCAGTACTGTCAACAGTTCTGCACTTTGAAGGACTCTGGTGAATCCCCTGCTCTGTTATGTCTCAACACTGATTCTGAGTTATTCCAGGCGGTCCCCAAGGTCTATCATGACTTTTTAGATGTCTTTAGTAAAAAAGGGGCTGAAACCCTTCCTCCTCATCGGGCTTACGATTGCCCCATCGAGCTCCTTCCCGGAGCCGAAGTTCCCTTTGGCAGGATATTTCCTTTGACCGAGCTGGAGCAAGGAGCACTAAAAGCATACATCGACGAGAACCTAGAAAAGGGTTTCATCCGGCCCTCTACATCCCCAGCAGGTGCAGGCATCTTTTTGTATAGACTACCGCGAACTCAATAAAATAACTGTTAAAAATCGGTACCCTCTCCCCTTGGTACCAGAATTATTCCAGAGACTGGGGACTGCTACTATTTTCACCAAATTAGATCTCCGAGGGGCTTACAACCTAGTTCGCATCAGAAAAGGGGATGAGTGGAAGACAGCTTTCCGCACTCGCTTCGGGCACTTTGAATACATGGTGATGCCCTTTGGACTATGTAACGCCCCTGCAACTTTTCAGTACTTCATAAATGATGTTTTCCGGGACTATTTGGATCTATTCGTCATAGTCTACTTAGATGACATTCTCATCTTTTCTTCTTCCCTGGAATCCCATCGCAGACATGTTAAATGTGTTTTAGCTCGACTCCGGCTACATGGCTTGTACGCTAAGGCTGAAAAGTGCGAGTTCGAGCAAGAGAGTATTCCATTCTTGGGGCTAATTATCTCCGTGGAAGGGATCAAGATGGATCCCCATAAGGTTGCTGCAATTCTTGACGGGCCAGCCCCTACTGACAAGAAAGGAGTCCAACGTTTCATTGGCTTTGCCAACTTCTATAGAAAATTCATTAAGGGGTTCTCAGCCATCATTGAGCCCATCACTCAATTGACCAAACAAGGGGTGCGTTTTCATTGGTCGCCCGAAGGTCAATCCGCCTTTGAATCTCTCAAAAGACTGTTCACCTCTGCTGCTGTTTTGAAACATCCCGATTCCTCTTTACCATTTGTCCTGGAAGTGGACGCTTCTGAGAGTGCTGTTGGTGCGATTCTTTCCCAGCGACAAGGGACCAAAGCTCTGTTATACCCTGTAGCCTTCTTTTCTCGCAAACTATCATCCGCAGAAAGGAATTATGATGTAGGAGATCGGGAACTACTGGCCATAAAATCCGCTCTGGAAGAGTGGCGGTATCTTTTGGAAGGAGCTGCTCATCCTATTCTGATCTACACAGATCACAAAAACCTGGAATATCTTAAATCCGCAAAGAGGTTGAGACCGCGACAAGCCAGGTGGACCTTGTTCTTTACCAGGTTCTCCTTCCACGTGACCTATCGGCCAGGCTCCAAGAATATAAAACCTGACGCTTTGTCTAGGATGTTCCACAAGCCTCAAGAAACCTCACCTCCAGATACGATCCTTTCTCCTGGAAATTTTTTCCTGTTGCAAGAAGACCTACTTTCCCGTATTAAGCAAGCTTCAGTAGGGTTGGTACCTGCTATGAGAACAAAACTACAAGAAAAGGATGGTCTGCTTTGGTTCGGGAGTAAGATCTTTGTACCTGAAGGCCTACGGGTCACAATTTTAGAACTTTGTCATGATCACGCACTAGCAGGACATTTTGGTGTTACCAAGACGGCTGATCTTGTCCTGCGCACCTTCTGGTGGCCCCAAGTGCCTAAGGACTGTAAGAAGTATGTGGAATCCTGTACCATCTGTGCTCGGAATAAAGTCAGTAGAACCAGGGCCTGGGGATTACTGAAACCTCTACCTGTCCCAGACAGGCCATGGAAGATGCTGTCTATTGACTTCATTGTCGAGTTGCCTCCGGCTGAAGGGCACACTGCCATCTTTGTGGTGGTAGATCGGTTATCTAAAATGGCTCATTTCATTCCAATGAAGGGTACCCCCTCTGCTCCTGAAACTGCACAAACGTTCATTAGAGAAGTGATTAAACTCCATGGAATTCCGGCTAATATCATTTCTGACCGAGGAGTACAACTCACTTCCCGATTCTGGAGAGCCTTGTGTAAAGCCCTAGGAATTGAACTATCATTTTCCACCGCCTATCACCCCCAGACGAATGGCCAAACGGAGAGGACCAACCAGACTCTCGAGCAATATCTTCGTTGTTTCTCTTCCTTTTCTCAAGATGATTGGTTCTCGTTGCTCCCCTTGGCTGAATTCGCCTATAATAATGCTGTCCATTCTGCCACAAAGCAAAGTCCGTTTTTTGCCAATTACGGGTTTCACCCTACCTTTTTGCCCAGCTCCATTCCTGAAAGTTCCGTACCAGCAGTCCAGGAAACAATACATTTTTTCTCTATCAATAACCAAATATTACAGGAAACCATGACGAAGTCCCAAGAACGTAACAAGGTAACTTTCGACAGGAAAAGACGTGGGGAATTGCTGCTTGAACCAGGTGATCTTGTATGGTTATCCACTGTAAACCTGAAACTGACTTGTCCCTCCAAGAAGTTGGGTCCTAAATTCCTGGGTCCTTTTCCTGTAAAAAGGAAAATAAATGAAGTAGCTTTTGAATTGGAACTCCCGGACTCACTCAGAATTCATCCTGTTTTTCACGTTTCCCTGTTGAAACCTTCTGTCTCCAATCCTTTTCCTGAACGAAATCTGAATCCTCAAGATCCTGTAATAGTGGACGGTGAGGAAGAATTTGAAATTGAAGCCATCCTTGACTGCAGGAAAAGGAACAATCAAGCCCAATTCCTGATCAAGTGGAAAGGGTATGGCCCGGAAGAAAACTCGTGGGAGCCTGAGGAGAACATCCATGCTAAATAAAAGCTTAGTTCAATCCTTTAAGAGAAATGGGCCCGGTTGGGCATCCGGAGGCTGCCCCTTGGGGAGGGCAATGTCAGGAAAGTCCTGTCAGTATCAGACTCCCTGTGCGGGCAGTCGCACGCATGCGCATGCGCACCAGGCGGGCTATTTAAACTGATCTGTCACATGAGAATCTTGCTGTCTGCTCTACAGCGTTACGTGTGCACTTCCTGAGAACACTTCCTGTTTCCTGTACTAGACCCGGCTTGTTCCTGATTATCCTAGCTGTCTGCCTGCATCTGATCCCGGCTTGTCTCCGACCATCCCTGCTTTCTGCCTGCATCCGACCCCGGCTTGTCTGACCACTCTTCTGCCTGACCCTTTGGCTCATCTACAGTCCGCCTGGCTATCGATCCGGCTTGTCTGACCTTCCAGTCTGCTGCACCAGTGTTCCAGTCTGCTGTCCTGTGTGTTCCAGCCTGCTATCCAGTTCCAGTCTGCTGTGTGGTTCCAGTCTGCTGCACCAGTGTTCCAGTCTGCTGTCCTGTGTGTTCCAGCCTGCTATCCAGTTCCAGTCTGCTGTGTGGTTCCAGTCTGCTGCACCAGTGTTCCAGTCTGCTGTCCTGTGTGTTCCAGCCTGCTATCCAGTTCCAGTCTGCTGCACCAGTGTTCCAGTCTACCTACCAGATCAGCTTAATCTCCACTGCACAGTGTTTCCAGAGTTCCAGACCTACCTCCTGCTGTTGATCCTGCCAGGCACTCGTGCCACTCCTGACTCTTGTGCTTCCTGTATACCCTACCAGGGCCCTCGAGTCGGAGCCGCAAGAGAGGCCATCCCCTGCAAGTCGGGCTCGTCCACAAGGTACGTGACAGTAGGTATTCTCCTCTACGTGATCATCACAATGAGAACGTTTATCCTTTCCCTAATGTAGGGTACGATCCATCCCATCGTATACGACCTTACTCTGATTCACGGACCCCTCGGGATTTTCGCGAGGGCCCCCAAAACAAAAAAAGAGATCCGGAAACAAGAGAGGGTCCAGAGGAGGGAGGAGGGCCCAGAAAAGAAAAACGCAAACGAACCTAACATGTCAGGGGGTATTTAACTTGAGCGATACGATTCTCACTCAAGAAGAGAAAATTGTTTTAAACAAAGGTCTCAAATTTGCCCCCCCGTACAAACTTAACAAGTTTGATACGTTTATCGACATTCAAAAGTTCATCAGAAAAATTAACGTCCAAAGGTACATCATCTCAAACCCCACTAGGAATGTGGCCAGGGCGGCAACGTCTGGCACAGTCCATTCGGGCCTATCCAATCCCTCTCTCTTGAATCCCCCTACACAACTTCCACCTACCATTAATTTGTTTAAGGAATTAGTGCTGAGGGATCTGGCAGCTATTCCACTTAAGCATAAATTTTACAACCCTCTACCCTCAGTGGGTCTAAAGAAGTTATGTGACAACAAGAATTTGGTCATTCGCCCTGCCGATAAAGGCGGTGGGATTGTACTATTGAATAAATCTGACTATATGGATGAAATGCATCGCATTTTGGGAGATCGAGACACCTATATAGAATTACCAAAAAATCCCACACATGAGTATAAAAAGGAACTGAAGAACCTAGTAGCTAAAGGTTTTGATTCTTGTATTTTGAATAAAAAAGAGAGATCCTTTTTAGTTCCCCTTGCTCCACGCATCCCAGTGATATATTACCTGCCCAAAGTCCACAAGGACCCTCTTCACCCCCCAGGTCGACCCATAATTAGTGGTATCAACTCGGTCCCCTCTAAAATTGGGAAATACATTGATTTTTTCCTACAGCCATCCGTACTCAAGATGCCGTCCTATTTAAAAGACATCAAAGATGTAATTAAACTGTTATCGAATGTTTCCCATTCTGGTGACCTCATCTTGGCCACTGCGGACGTTGCGTCCCTTTATACCTGCATTCCACACCGTGAAGGGGTGGATGCGGTACATTGTTTTCTAACTAGGGATGCTTCCCTTGCTTCACCCCAGATAGACTTTATCGTCGATTTAATTGAGTTTGCAACGCAACACAATTATTTCTGGTTCGGTGGTAGATTCCATCACCAACATAAAGGGGTGGCTATGGGAGCAAAATTTGCTCCCAGCCTGGCCAACCTGTTCATGGCCAAGTGGGAGGAGGATGTCGTCTATGCCATGGGGAACCCACACCTTCTGTTGCGGGCCCAGTACATAGACGACATCCTCCTCCTGTGGACAGGTAGCCATGATGGTTTGGTTGAATTCTTTACAACTTTGAATAACAATGACAGGGGTATTGCCTTATCTTTTGAGACTAGTACCACCTCAATCCATTTTTTAGATCTTGTTATTGAAAGAAGTGAGCATACATTCACATTCAGTACTTATTTTAAATCCACCGACAGGAACGGATATATATCGACTGATAGTTGCCATCACAGTTCCTGGATCAGATCTGTTCCTAAAAGTCAGTTTTTACGCCTACGTAGGAACTGTACTGACCTAGATACTTTCAGGCTTCAGGCTACAATCTTGAAAGACAGGTTCCTGGAGAAGGGCTATAACTCTGTGGATCTAGATAATGAGATTGAAAATGCTTGTGCAATAGACCGCCAGTTACTATTAGAAGATAGACCTCGACAAACAAATGATGAATTCAAATGGTCTTTTCTGACGTCTTTCTGGGATGTTTTAAAAACGGATAAAATCTTGGGACCATTGTTGCCCAAGATCCTGGTGGTGTTTAAAGGTGTTCCATCTCTCCGGAACAGGTTAGCACCCAATGTCATCAACCCACCAGAGAGACCATCCTTCTTTCCTAATTTGATTGGATTTTATGCCTGTAAAAAGTGCTTGGTCTGTAAATTTAACACCTGTGGCAGAAAAGCCAGCCATAGTTTTTCTTCTACTGTAACCGGCCGTACTTATAGGATTAAACAGTTCTGTACGTGTGCTATCACGGGAATAGTTTACCTCCTAACTTGCCCTTGTGGCAAGCAATATATCAGCCGGACCATCAGATCTTTTACCACACGGGTTTCGGAACACATCAATCTTATCAAAGCGGGCAGTACCAAACATACTGTCCCTGGACACTACAGGGAAGTTCATGATCGGAACCCTGTGGGCACTCAATTTCTCATTATTGATAGGTACGTGCCTCCCTGGCGGGGTGGGTCGACTCTTAGAGGTGTCTCGTGTTTAGAGACATACTGGGTATATGAGTAGGGGTCCCATTTTCTGTAGGGTATTAACGTGGAGTGGGACATCAACTCTTTCATTAATCAAGCTTGAATACAAATATGATCTCTCCTTCATTATTTAATTAATAAAGATCATTGTTATATCTTTATCATACAAGTTGTTTTAATATATGGAATGGAGTTTGGGGTGATTTTTGTTTATTTCAATATGTATTATACATTTTTGGATATGTATGCAATTGATGCCCCCCATTGGCAGTGTCCCTCTAACATGCCGGTTTATGATTCCAATACTGAACATCAATAAACGTTAGTAAGATGCCCTTGTATTACCTTTTTCAGGGTAAAGTCATTGTGGGCATCAACCTTGTGCATCATTTTTTATCCTTTTTTTATTCCTTTTTTACCCCCTTTTTTTTACATATAAGTGCCCCTTTCTAGTGCATTGATTCATATTTCCTCTCTGCTGACACTCTGGAGGTTGTGGCCTGCCTCAGATTGAGGCTTGGTTCCATCCCGTGGAGCGCAGCGGCGTCTTATCCTCTCTATGAGATAGGAAGTGTAGTCTACACGATAGTGAGGCTTGAGGAGTAGGCTGGCTGGCATTGACGCCGCCACGCCGAGCGGAATGACGTCATGATGTTTTCCGGATATGACGCTTATTGTTGTGCTCATACAGGAAGTGCCCCTGGTACTGAAAGCGAGGCTTGGCTTGCGCGCTGATCATTTCCGGTTAGACGGACTGATTCAGGGCGCAGCTTATTGATTTTTAATAAATATTCCCCACTTCTAATTTCCCAAATTCTTGAAGCATATGATATATTGGTCCCTGCTTTATAATCTGTTTTTGTTACAGTTATTAAACTAGTTATCCCATGACCCTTGAAACCGGAAGTGATTTTCACTCTTTGCACTTCCGGTATGTAGACACTCCCAGTGGGGGTCATTTCTTGTTTATAGAGCGGTGAGGTGAGGGTGGTCAATACCCCAGATGACGGCTCCTTAGCTGAAACATGTCGGGTGGACCCCTCACGATCGCCGCTATATGATATTTGAGCTTTTTTTGTTCTTCCAAAATGTGAGTCTGTTTTTTATTATTTTAATAAATTAGTGTTTTAAAACGTTAAACGTTTTATATATTCAATATGGACTGTTATGCTTTATGATTTTTTATTTGTTTGATGTTTGGTTTATGGAACCAGCACGGGTTTCTACTAATCACTGGCACATCTGACAACTAAGTTTTATTATTGTTTATTTTATTTTTCATGTGATCAACACTGTTTAATTATTTGGCATTATCCATATTATGGTCATACATGTCTTGGTAGTATTCACTATTTTTATATGCACTTATGTATTGTGATACACACGTTTGTGTATGTGTAATATAGAGCTACACTTTTATTTTTTTATGTATTCCTTTGCCTTGAGTCTATAGGTGTGTTGGCTGCTATTTTATCTTTTTTTGGTTTAAACGCAGCGCTGTACTTAATTTTTATTTTTGCTTTCTAGATACATAGACTTAGGGTTTACCCTTGATGGGGTATATTGGCAAAAAAAAGGTTTGCCAAAGCAACCTATCAAAGTTGCTTTGGGCACCTTTTTTGTCAATTACATCTGCCATCCAGGACATACTTTTAATGAGTCAAGGGCAACAGTTTTTTTTTTAATCCAAAAAAGTTTTGTTTTAGTATTGAAATAGGCATAAAGTAAGAACATCAATGCTGACAAAGACATGCACCTATGTTGTACATATTGTCATACAGAGGGCTCAAGATCACCAGCAAGCAACTTGTAAAAGCAACTTGTAAAAGTAAAAAGTCCTTTTTGGTCTATCAAAAATGACAAACACAAATAGCTTTCTTCTGCAAAGGTAAAGCAAACAGTTCATAGTCCTGGTAACAAGAAAACCATACAGCAGGCTCACCACCAGACTCTTGGTCCCACACTGGGTTTAGGGTCCCCACATGTCTCAGGGTGCTGCAAAAGCCAAAGGGGTTCAGCAACAAATGTCTCAGTTGGCAGAGAGTTCACACTTGCTGTCAGGGATCCACCAGCACCAGTCCAGGACACTTGCGTTCGCCTATGCGTCGGCGCGCTTCCATTCGGACACAGCATCAAACTGCTGTGCATCAGCGCGGCGCTCGGGCGCGCGCGGGTGCGCGGCGCGGGTGCGCGCGCGTGTGCGCGCGCGCGTTCGCGTTAGCGCCGGTTTGGCGCCATCTTAGCACATAAAAGTTCCCCTGTTCCATGAGGACGTCGCTGCTTCGTCTCAGCTCTGTGAATCTGTTGACCCGTATCCTGATTGTCTGCTACCTGATCTTGACCCGGCTTGTTTGACCATCCGACCTGCTCCTATCCCGATCCGGCTTGTCTGACTACTCTTCTATCCGTATTTGCTACCGTTGCCGAACCCTGCCTGTTTACCGACTCTGCCTAGTCTGCCGTTATTACCTGTGCCAGCTACCTGCCGACCCGGACTGTCTGACTCTGCTTGTGCCTACTGTTCACTTGCTGTTGCACCTTCAGCTTCAGCTTCAGTGATCTCTCCCTCCAGCGTGTCAAGCCTGCTGCCGCTCCAGTCTGCTCTCACCTGCAACTCAGCCTTCCAGTGTGTCAAGCCTGCTGCCGTTCCAGTCTCCTCTCACCTGCAACCCAGTGAGTCAAGTTACTGCTATTCCAGTCTCCACTCACCTGCAGCTCGGCCATCCCAGGAGGGATCTCTGCCTCCACATCAGAGACTATACAGGCACTCCTACCCCACTGCGCTCAGGAGACCACTGTCCCCACTCCAGTGGCTCCTGAACCAGCGTTGTATGAGAGGTCTTCTCCTACAGTCAGGCTCTCCTACCAGGTACCTTACAGTACGAAGCAGCCATGACTGAGCCTGCAGGAGATACCTCTCCTTTGAAAGAAATATGCACCCACCTTGCGGCCCTCACTCAAGCCGTACAATCCCTTCAGGATAACTACAACAGATTGGAGGGACAAGTCCAGAACCTAGCAGGCCCTAACCCCTTGGCCTCCTCTTCAGCCACAACCCCAGCACAGACGGCTCCTGGACCTTCTGTTGTAATGCTTCCACCTGAACCAAAGGTTCCTACTCCTGATAGATTCTCTGGAGACCGGTCCAAGTTCCGGGCCTTTCGCAACGCCTGCAAGCTCTTCTTTGCGTTACAGCCCCGAACCTTTTCACTGGAGGCCACCAAAGTGGGGTTTGTGATCTCCCTCCTACAAGGGGAACCTCAGATCTGGGCTCATCGGCTACTTGAGGGGGACTCCGTCCTAACCCAGTCTTTATCCTCTTTCTTTGAAGCCATGGCACAAATTTATGAGGACCCTCAACAGACTGCAACAGCTGAATCAGCACTGCTCACGCTCCAGCAAGGTCGCAGACCTGCGGAAGATTATGTCATGAACTTTAGACGTTGGAGTGCAGACACTCAGTGGAATGACGCGGCCCTGCGTCATCAGTTCCGCTTAGGTCTGTCTGAAGGTTTAAAGGACGAACTTGCCCGAGTGGGTGTACCAGACACTCTTGAAGCATTAATTAATCTGACTATCCAAATTGACCGGCGAATCCGGGAACGTCGTTCTGAACGATCCACTTTACAATCCCGCCCGATGTGGATGACAGCCAGAGCACCACTCCCGGCAGCACGCTACTTACCCCCATCCAGCTCTAATCCAGCTAATGCTATGCCTGATCCTGTGGAGCCTATGCAATTGGGACTGATGCGACCCGCCTTATCGCCTGAAGAACGGGCCCGGCGCCGGCAACTCAATCTGTGCCTCTACTGTGGTGGGACTGGGCACTATGTCCTGAACTGTCCAGTCAAATTAAGTAAGTGCCCATTCTCTGTGTATACCAGTCTTTCTGCTCTGTCTGCGAACTCTACCCACATTGCCATTCCTCTGTCTTTACAGCTGCAAGAAGGGACAATAACGACCAACGCCATCATTGATTCCGGAGCATGCAGCTGCTTTATTGACTCAAACTTTGCCAGCCAGCATAACATTCCATTACAAACCAAGACCCATGGACTCGCTGTGTTTCTAGCTGATGGTTCCCGCATCAGATCGGGACAAGTAACCCAAGAAACCCTGCCTCTGCCTGCTTCTACTTCCTCCCTACACAAGGAACTGCTGGTTCTTGATGTCATCTCCTCCCCCATGTTTCCCATCATCCTGGGCATTCCTTGGCTGCAGGCCCACAACCCTTACATTCATTGGACATCTGGAGAAGTGAAATTCTCATCTTCTTACTGTCTTGAACACTGTGTAAAGGAAGATTCGGATTCTTCATCTACTCTACTTTGTCTAGACACCGACCAGAAACTCTGCCAGGTCATACCTAAACAATATCATGAATTCATCGATGTTTTTAGTAAAAAGGGGGCAGACTCTCTTCCACCTCATCAGCCCTACGATTGCCCCATTGATTTGCTGCCTGGATCCGAGATACCATTCGGACGCATTTTTCCTTTATCCGAGAAGGAACAGGAAGTACTAAAAACATATATAGATGAGAATCTGGCCAAAGGTTTTATACGTCACTCTACCTCCCCAGCTGGTGCCGGAATATTTTTTGTGACCAAAAAGGACAAGTCGCTCCGGCCGTGTATCGATTATCGTGAGCTAAACAAGATCACGGTCAAAAATCGGTATCCCCTACCCTTGATACCTGAACTTTTTCAAAAATTAAGGACTGCCGTCATCTTCACCAAGCTTGACCTAAGAGGGGCATATAATCTAGTCCGCATCCGGGCTGGACATGAGTGGAAGACAGCATTCCGAACCCGATTCGGGCATTATGAATACCGGGTCATGCCCTTTGGGCTCTGCAACGCCCCTGCAACTTTTCAACACCTGATTAACGACGTCCTCAGGGACTTTCTAGATGTGTTTGTAATTGCATACCTGGACGATATCTTGATTTTTTCGGAGTCCCGTGAATTGCATCAGGAACATGTCCGCAGGGTGTTGGGTCGTCTTCGCTTACACAGTCTGTACGCGAAAGCGGAGAAATGCGAATTTGAACAACAGAGCATCCAATTCTTGGGGTTAATCATCTCCGCAACAGGCATCAAGATGGACCCACAAAAAGTGTCCGCTGTGCTGGACTGGCCGGTACCCTTGGACAAGAAAGGAGTTCAACGGTTTGTAGGGTTTGCAAACTTCTACAGGAAATTCATCAGGGGGTTCTCAGCCATAATTGCACCCATCACGCAGTTAACCAAACAAAATATCCGTTTTTCCTGGAACCAACTTGCCCAAGATGCCTTCGAAAATCTCAAGAAGCTGTTTACTTCAGCACCTATCCTCAGTCATCCTGAACCATCCCTACCGTTTATTTTAGAGGTTGATGCCTCCGAGATTGCGGTAGGTGCGATTCTTTCACAGCGCAAAGGTAGCAAAGAGATAATGCATCCTGTAGGGTTCTTCTCCCGTAAACTCTCCCCCGCGGAGAAGAATTATGACGTCGGTGACCGTGAACTTCTCGCTATAAAAGCTGCTCTAGAAGAATGGAGGTACCTGTTGGAAGGGGCTATGCATCCAGTACTAATTTATACTGACCATAAAAACCTAGAGTACTTACGATCTGCCAAACGTCTGAAGCCTCGACAAGCCCGCTGGGCTCTGTTTTTCTCACGTTTCTCCTTCCACATCACGTACCGTCCAGGCTCTAAAAATATCAAACCAGACGCATTATCACGTATGCATGACAATCCTAAGGACTTATCCACTCCGGACACCATATTACCCTCAAACAGTTTTTTACTGCTGCAAAAAGATTTACTTTCCCTGATTAAGGAAGCATCCTCTGAATCAGCCAGGCCTACTGGAATTTCTTTAGTAAGTAGAGATGGTCTGTTCTGGAAAGGAAGCCAAATTTTTGTTCCTGAAGACATTCGGGTCAGGGTTTTAACACTTCTCCACGACCACCCATTGGCAGGCCACTTTGGGGTCCGCAAGACCTTGGAACTAGTGCAGCGTACTTTCTGGTGGCCCAATCTGAAAGACTTTTGCGAAAAGTATGTCAGTTCCTGTCCCATCTGTATCCAGAATAAGTCGTCCAGGAATCGAGCTTGGGGCCTATTGAAACCATTGCCCGTACCCGACAGACCGTGGAAAATGATTTCTATGGACTTTATTGTGGAACTTCCATGTTCCGAAGGATGTTCAGCTATTTTTGTAGTTGTAGACCGTCTAACCAAAATGGCTCATTTTCTACCTTTAAGGGGAACCCCGTCTGCCTCCGAAACTGCTCGCATATTTATCAAGGAGATCATCAGACTTCATGGAGTACCGGCAAACATAGTTTCTGATAGAGGGGTTCAATTCACTTCACGTTTCTGGAGATCCCTGTGTGAAACCTTAAAGATTGAATTGGCTTTGTCCTCGGCATACCATCCTCAGACAAACGGTCAGACAGAGAGGACTAATCAGACCCTGGAACAATACATCAGATGCTTCACATCATTCACACAAGATGATTGGGTATCTCTATTACCCTTAGCAGAATTTGCCTATAACAATGCCAAACATTCTGCCACCGGTCAATCTCCCTTTTATGCCAATTATGGCTTTCACCTAACCTTTCTACCTGATTTCCTTTCAGAGTCTTCGGTTCCAGCAGTACAAAGTACGGTGGAGTTCCTCAGTCACAACAGCCGGTTGCTACAGGAAACGGTATCCAAGGCTCAGGCTGATGGTAAGAGAATCTTCGACCGGAAAAGAAGGGGGGAGCTGAACTTGCAAATTGGCGACCAGGTATGGCTTTCTACTGTTAACATCAAATTAGCATGTCCTTCCAAGAAGTTGGCACCTAGATTCATGGGACCTTTTCCAGTCAGAAGGAAAATCAATGAGGTATCTTATGAGTTGACGTTACCTGATTCATTTAAAATTCATCCAGTATTCCATGTATCTCTGCTTAAACCTGCTGTACCTGATCCCTTTCCTGCTAGGGGCACAAGACCCCCTGAACCTGTTGTAGTTGATGGCAGTGAGGAATTTGAGGTCGAGGCTATCCTTGATTGTAGAAGAAGGCAAGGGCAAAACCAGTTCTTAATCAAGTGGAAGGGCTACGGCCCAGAAAGTAACTCATGGGAACCGGACAGTAATGTGCATGCCAGGCGTCTAGTGCGCGCTTATTTTTCTACTCATCCTGAGAAGAAGAGGTTGTTGGGCATCCGGAGGCTGCCCCTTGGGGGGGGGCAATGTCAGGGATCCACCAGCACCAGTCCAGGACACTTGCGTTCGCCTATGCGTCGGCGCGCTTCCATTCGGACACAGCATCAAACTGCTGTGCATCAGCGCGGCGCTCGGGCGCGCGCGGGTGCGCGGCGCGGGTGCGCGCGCGTGTGCGCGCGTGCACGCGCGCGGGCTCGCGCGCGTTCGCGTTAGCGCCGGTTTGGCGCCATCTTAGCACATAAAAGTTCCCCTGTTCCATGAGGACGTCGCTGCTTCGTCTCAGCTCTGTGAATCTGTTGACCCGTATCCTGATTGTCTGCTACCTGATCTTGACCCAGCTTGTTTGACCATCCGACCTGCTCCTATCCCGATCCGGCTTGTCTGACTACTCTTCTATCCGTATTTGCTACCGTTGCCGAACCCTGCCTGTTTACCGACTCTGCCTAGTCTGCCGTTATTACCTGTGCCAGCTACCTGCCGACCCGGACTGTCTGACTCTGCTTGTGCCTACTGTTCACTTGCTGTTGCACCTTCAGCTTCAGCTTCAGTGATCTCTCCCTCCAGCGTGTCAAGCCTGCTGCCGCTCCAGTCTGCTCTCACCTGCAACTCAGCCTTCCAGTGTGTCAAGCCTGCTGCCGTTCCAGTCTCCTCTCACCTGCAACCCAGTGAGTCAAGTTACTGCTATTCCAGTCTCCACTCACCTGCAGCTCGGCCATCCCAGGAGGGATCTCTGCCTCCACATCAGAGACTATACAGGCACTCCTACCCCACTGCGCTCAGGAGACCACTGTCCCCACTCCAGTGGCTCCTGAACCAGCGTTGTATGAGAGGTCTTCTCCTACAGTCAGGCTCTCCTACCAGGTACCTTACACTTGCTCACAGCTTGTGAACCACTCCAATCTGCCTTACAGACACAGGTGCTAATTCCTTCCTTCTGCTTTTCAAGACTCCTTTACCTGTGGCTTAACCCATTTAGGACCAGAGTCCCTGTAATCAGAAATTCAAATCCAAAATTCCGGGTTCCTAGTAAGGGGTTATTAATCTAGATAGTACTGAAAATCAATCCTCTTCAATTAGATTACCCCAGAACCCCTCACCTTGCATGGGTGAGAACCCCTGAGTACTCAACAATGTCTTCAAACTGTTCTCCTTAAAAAGGTACCACAACTCAAATACTGGGGAAATATACCTGCCATCCAGCACACATGTCATGTACAATATTCAAAAGAATAGATAAGACAAGGTCTCTGCAATATAGCATACACAAAAGGAATGCATTACATACACAATTCAAAACTTAAAGTGGAAGATCACGCAGCTCTGGCTCCTCTTCGACAGTAAATGACTACTGCAGGGGAGCACTGACAACGGCTGGGCCAAAAGAATCTATAGGTGACATCATGGCTCCCAGAATTATTTCCGCTATTGAGCATTCCATAATACAGAGCTATAGGATCAAGTCACCGGACCAGAGCGGATTGAACTTAGAGAAGTACGCAGTTTTTTTTTTTGCACAGGGTAGGCAGAAAGAGGTAGGAAGAAGAGAATGGAACATTTTTAAAGAATAGTTAATGTTAGGGTTTATTTTCACTTTAAGGGCAACAGTTATTAAAATAATGGTGGTATATTTAACCACTTGAGCCCCGGACCATTATGCTGCCTAAGGACAAGAGGTCTTTTTCCAATTTGGCACTGCGTCGCTTTAACTGCTAATTGCGCGGTCATGCAATGCTGTACCCAAACGAAATTTGCGTCCTTTTCTTCCCACAAATAGAGCTTTCTTTTGATGGTATTTGATCACCTCTGCAGTTTTTATTTTTTGCGCTATAAACGGAAAAAGACCGAAAATTTTGAAAAAAAATGATATTTTCTACTTTTTGTTATAAAACAAATCCAATAAACTAAATTTTAGTCATACATTTAGGCCAAAATGTATTCGGCCACATGTCTTTGGTAAAAAAAAAGTCAATAAGCGTATATTTATTGGTTTGCGCAAAAGTTATAGCGTCTACAAACTAGGGTACATTTTCTGTAATTTACACAGCTTTTAGTTTATGACTGCCTATGTCATTTCTTGAGGTGCTAAAATGGCAGGGCAGTACAAAACCCCCCCAAATGACCCCATTTTGGAAAGTAGACACCCCAAGGAAATTGCTGAGAGGCATGTTGAACCCATTGAATATTTATTTTTTTTGTCCCAAGTGATTGAATAATGACAAAAAAAAAAAAAAAAAATATTTACAAAAAGTTGTCACTAAATGATATATTGCTCACACAGGCCATGGGCCTATGTGGAATTGCACCCCAAAATACATTCAGCTGCTTCTCCTGAGTATAGGGATACTACATGTGTGGGACTTTTTGGGAGCTTAGCCGCGTACGGGGCCCCGAAAACCAATCACTGCCTTCAGGATTTCTAAGGGTGTAAATTTTTGATTTCACTCTTCACTGCCTATCACAGTTTCGGAGGCCATGGAATGCCCAGGTGGCACAAAACCCCCCCAAATGACCCCATTTTGGAAAGTAGACACCCCAAGCTATTTGCTGAGAGGCATGGTGAGTATTTTGCAGCTCTCATTTGTTTTTGAAAATGAAGAAAGACAAGAAAAACATTTTTTTTTTCTTTTTTCAATTTTCAAAACTTTGTGACAAAAAGTGAGGTCTGCAAAATACTCACTATACCTCTCAGCAAATAGCTTGGGGTGTCTACTTTCCAAAATGGGGTCATTTGGGGGTTTTTTTTGCCACCTGGGCATTCCATGGCCTCCGAAACTGTGATAGGCAGTGAAGAGTGAAATAAAAAATTCACGCCCTTAGAAAGCCTGAAGGCGGTGCTTGGTTTTCGGGGTCCCGTACGCGGCTAGGCTCCCAAAAAGTCTCACACATGTGGTATCCCCGTACTCAGGAGAAGCAGCAGAATGTATTTTGGGGTGTAATTTCACATATTCCCATGGCATGTGTGAGCAATATATCATTTAGTGACAACTTTGTGCAAAAGAAAAAAAAAAAAAAAAAAAAAAATTTGTCTCTTTCCCGCAACTTGTGTCGCAATATAAAATATTCCATGGACTCGACATGCCTCTCAGCAAATAGCTTGGGGTGTCTACTTTCCAAAATGGGGTCATTTGGGGGGGTTTTGATCTGTCCTGGCATTTTATGCACAACATTTAGAAGCTTATGTCACACATCACTCACTCTTCTAACCACTTGAAGACAAAGCCCTTTCTGACACTCATTGTTTACATGAAAAAGTTTTTTTTTTTTGCAAAAAAATTACTTTGAACCCCCAAACATTATATATTTTTTTAAAGCAAATGCCCTACAGATTAAAATGGTGGGTGTTTCATTTTTTTTTTTCACACAGTATTTGCGCAGCGATTTTTCAAACGCATTTTTTGGGGAAAAAACACACTTTTTTAAATTTTAATGCACTAAAACACACTATATTGCCCAAATGTTTGATGAAATAAAAAAGATGATCTTAGGCCGAGTACATGGATACCAAACATGACATGCTTTAAAATTGCGCACAAACGTGCAGTGGCAACAAAATAAATACATTTTTAAAAGCCTTTAAAAGCCTTTATAGGTTACCACTTTAGATTTACAGAGGAGGTCTACTGCAAAAATTACTGCCCTCGATCTGACCTTCGTGGCGATACCTCACATGCATGGTGCAATTGCTGTTTACGTTTGATGACAGACCGCCACTTGCGTTCGCCTTAGTGCGAGAGCAGGGGGCGACAGGGGTGCTTTTTTTTTTTTTTTTTTTTTTCTTTATTATTTTTTTGCTTTTTTATCTTATTTTTAAACTGTTCCTTTCATTTTTTTTTTTTTAATCATTTTTATTGTTATCTCGGGGAATGTAAATATCCCCTATGATAGCAATAGGTAGTGACAGGTACTCTTTTTTGAAAAAATTGGGGTCTATTAGACCCTAGATCTCTCCTCTGCCCTCAAAGCATCTGACAACACCAAGATCGGTGTGATAAAATGCTTCCCCAATTTCCCAATGGCGCTATTTACATCCGGCGAAATCTAAGTCATAAAATGCTCATAGCTTCCGGTTTCTTAGGCCATAGAGATGTTTGGAGCCACTCTGGTCTCTGATCAGCTCTATGGTCAGCTGGCTGAATCACCGGCTGCATTCTCAGGTTCCCTGTTGAGACAGGAGAGCCAGAGAAAAACACGGAAGACGGTGGGGGTGGGGCATTCCCTCCCACGGCTTGTAAAAGCAGTCTAGAGGCTAATTAGCCGCTAGGATTGCTTTTACATGAAAGCCGACCGCTGGCTGAAAAGAATGATACCAAGATGATACCTAAACCTGCAGGCATCATTCTGGTATAACCATTCAAAGTCGTGAATGGCGTACCTGAAGACAAAAAAATGGTTAACAATAAAGCACAGTAAACGGTAAAGTATAAAAAATTGCATACCTGAAAAGCAAACATGATAAAACATAATAACAATAAAACATTGCAGAATAGAATACAGTAAAAAAGAGCAGAACAATAGAGAGAGAGAATAGAGAGAGAGAGAACAATGAAACGACAACTATTTTTTTTTATTTTATATATTTTTTTTTTTTTTTTACACTTTTTTTGTAACTAACTTTTATAACGGTAACCGGTTCCAGGTTCGGGTCTCTCAAAATGCGATGGCATCTTGGGAGACCCTGTGAAAGTGTGCCTAGTCTGTGCAATGCTGTACCCTACGCTAATACTCAACTAGTGTATGGTAGCGTTCAAAACATTCACCAATGCAAAGACCAGGATTGTCAGGACAGGAGGGACAATAATAGCGGGTGTCACGCCTATATCCGCGCTTGCTGCAGACACGACATCTTTTTTGGGGGGGTTCGTTGGGTAGGGGTACTCGGGAGGACATAAAGAAAATGCCTCTCATGCAGCCGACTGCATTTGGTTGGGGATGTGAATGGGGGAAGTACGGGCGCTGCAGAAGTGGTGGGTTCCCAATTAGGATTGGCGAATGCAGCAGGAAGGGCATTATGGGCACGACGGGCCTGTGTTTGTCTTTTTGGTGGCAGCGGGACACTACTTGTGCTTGCCACCTCACCAGCTTGAACTGCACTTATGGGACTCGCCACGTCACCAAGTGTTACTGCAGTGCTGGTTTGACTACGACCGGGTGTACTAGGCCACTGGTGCTTGCCAGTTCACCAAAACGCTACCAAAAAACTGTTAGCGATCGCAGGGATCAGGCCTGACTCTGAGAATGCTGCAGTTATCCGTTAAGTGTTTTGTAAGTGACAGTGATCGATCGATACTGCACTTGGGTGGGCTGGGCCGGGCGGAGGGGCAAAATGCAGGTGCTAGCAGGTATCTGGGCTGATCCCGCTAACACTGCGTTTTTGGGAACCCTAAACTGCTGGGGACGCCAGTATAGATCTGATCGGATCAGATATTGATCCGTTCAGATACTATACCACTAAGGGAGGCGTATGCTGCGTGCGTGGGTGTTAGCGGTACTGGCGCTAATCTGACGCTGCTTGGGGCTGGTGCTTGCCAGTTCACCAAAATACTACCAAAAAAACTGTTAGCGATCGCAGGGATCAGGCCTGACTCTGCGAACGCTGCAGTTATGCATTTAGTGTTTTGTAAGTGTCAGTGATCGATCGATACTGCACTTGGGTGGGCTGGGCTGGGCCAGGCGGAGGGGCAAAACGCAGGTGCTAGCAGGTATCTGGGCTGATCCCGCTAACACTGCGTTTTTGGGAACCCTAAACTGCTGGGGACGCTAGTATAGATCTGATCGGACCAGATATTGATCCGTTCAGATACTATACCACTAAGGGAGCTGTACGGTGCGTGCGTGGGTGTTAGCGCTACTGGCGCTAACCTGACGCTGCCTGGGGCTGGTGCTTGCCAGTTCACCAAAATGCTACCAAAAAAACTGTTAGCGATCGCAGGGATCAGGCCTGACTCTGCGAACGCTGCAGTTATGTGTTTAGTGTTTTGTAAGTGACAGTGATCGATCGATACTGCACTTGGGTGGGCTGGGCGGAGGGGCAAAATGCAGGTGCTAGCAGGTATCTGGGCTGATCCCGCTAACACTGCGTTTTTGGGAACCCTAAACTGCTGGGGACGCTAGTATAGATCTGATCGGATCAGATATTGATCCGTACAGATACTATACCACTAAGGGAGGCGTATGCTGCGTGCGTGGGTGTTAGCGGTACTGGCGCTAATCTGACGCTGCCTGGGGCGGCGCATATCACCGCCGGGCAATCAGGGGGCTAAACCTTTATTCGGTAATAAACGGCGGGTGCCCTGACACTATAAAAAATAAACAAACTAACCAGCGTCACCCGTAACAGTTATACGGTGATCAGTGGTGAAAGGGTTAACTAGGGGGCAATCAAGGGGTTAAAACATTTATTCGGTAGTATATGGGGGTCCCTGACGCTATAAAACGCTGACGGCGAACCTAAATATTTAGGTCCCTAACTAGCGTCACCAGCCACACTAATACAGCGATCAGAAAAATGATCGCTTAGCGACACTGGTGACAGGGGGTGATCAAGGGGTTAAAACTTTATTAGGGGGGGTTAGGGGGGTATCCTAGACCTAAAGGGGGGTAACAGTAACTGTCCCAACACTGTAACTGTCACAAACTGACACCAATGCAGTAATCAGAAAAAAAAACTGCTGGTGTCAGTTTGTGACAGGGGGGGGTGATTGGGGGGGGATCGGGGGGCGATCGGGGGGGGGATCGGGGTGTTTTGTGTGCCTGGCATGTTCTACTGTGTGTGTGTAGTGTTGTGCACTCACATACCTGTCTTCTCTCCTCGGGCCGGAACGGAAATTACCGAGCCGAGGAGAGATGACATCATTTCCTTTGCTGCTGTTTAGCATACAGCAGCAAAGGAATGTTCCCATTGGCCGGCGGCGATCGCGAGGGGGGGCCACGAACGGATGGCCTCCCCCTCACCTCCGATCGCCGGGGGACAAAAGACGACCGCCTCGGGCACCGGGGGGGGGGGGTCCGATCGGACCCCCCACCCGCGGAAGGCAAATCACGTATATGTACGTGATTTTGCCTGTCCGTGCCACCTTGCCGACGTACATCGGCGTGAGGCGGTCGTCAAGTGGTTAAAACGTGTATGAATTGTATCTGCAAAGAGGAACAGATGTTGAAACTCAAAACTTTCCAACTTGTCAGACAAAATTGGGCTGATTTACTAAATAGTTCAAAGTGATGCTACACCAAGGCCCTTTCACATGGGGCAGACTCTGCCATGAGTCTGCCTGCTCAGTGGGCAATTTGTCCGCTGATCCCCGCTGAGCAGGCAGATGGTAGGTCCGTGTCTGCTCCCCTTATGCAGAGTGGACACAGACACAGCCTGCTCTCTTCTATGGGCGGTCAGATGTAAACTTACCATTTGTTGTCTGTTTACACCTGACTGTCACCTGATCCACCAGACGGATGGGGATCGAAACGGATTTTGGCAGGTGTCAACGTTGACATTCGCAGCTCCATAGAGCTGAATGGATGGTCTGATCAGGTCCCCCTGAAAAACTGATAGGTGGACTAGATCGGTCTCACAGTGTGAAAGGGAACTTACAGCATGTATCCACACAAAATACAGTTAGGCCTCATGTACACAGGACGTTTGAAAACGTTTAGCGGAAAAAGGGAAAAAAAGTCCTGCTAGCAGCATCTTCGGAACGGTAAAGGAGCGGTGTATACACCGCTCCTTCACCGCTCCTGCCCATTGAAATCAATGGGACAGCGAGGCTATACCGCCGGCAAAGCGCCTCTGCAGTGGTTTTTAAGCCTTTCTCGGCCACTAGCGGGGGGTAAAACCACCCCACTAGCGGGCAAATACAGACGGTAAAGCGCTGCTTACAATAGCGGCGCTTTACCACCGACGCCGCCCCCGCCCCGGTGTGAAAGGGGACTAACTGACAATTGCAGTGTCGTGCGACGCTGTATGCAAAAAATGTATGTCCTTTTTTTCCCACAAATAGAGCTTTCTTTTGAGGGTATTTGGTCAACTCTACGGTTTTTATTTTTTGCGCTTTAAAACAAAAAAAACGACAATTTTGAAAAAAATCGCAATAAGCATTTATTGATTGATTTTTAGTTATAGCATCTACAAAATAGGGGATAGATTTATGGCATTTTTTTATTAATTTTTTTTTTTACTAGTAATGGCGGCGATCTGCGAATTTTAGTGGGACTGCGACATTGCAGCGGACAGATTGGACACTTTTGACACTTTTTTAGGACCACTGACAAATTTACCGCGATCAGAGCTAAAAAAAGCCACTGACTACTGTATAAATGTCATTGGTGGCGAAGAGGTTAACACTTGGGAGCGATCAAGGGGTTAAATGTGTGTCCTAGGGAGTGTTTCTAACTGTTGGGGGATGGAGGAGACCAATTGCTGTTCAGTATGAACAGCAGATCGGTCTCCTCTCTCCTGACAGAACGGAGATCTGTCTGTTTATATTGGCAGATCTCCATTCTGTCTCTCTCAGGAGCAATCACGGGTGCCTAGCAGACATCACGTGCACGCCCCCCTGGTGGTTTTAAAGTGGCCGACATACAGCTATGGCGATTCGCCCAGGGGAGCCAACCTGCCGCAGTATTACTGCGGTGGCTGGTCCTTAACTGGTTAAACATTACCTTTCTATTTCAATCTGAAGCTGCCGCAATTTAAAACATAAATGGTCGAACTTTTCAATGCCACAAGGCAATCTAAAGGCATTCTGTACACCACTGGTGTAGAAAATTCCCCCTTTAGAAATTTAATTTCCTGCTTGTGTGATTAGCTCACTGATTTTCCCAGAAGTCTGCAAAAAAATACAAATATCCTCTGCAATAGGTATTTCATTTTGGTGGTATACTCTCTAAAAGGTTAAATAATGCTAAAGGGATGTTGACACTGCAAGTTTCCTTATTAACCACTTAAGGACCGCCCCACGTACATATACTGCGGCAGGGCAGCCCTTAAGCGCATAATCACTTGTATGTGACAGTGGGTCAGGGGGCTGTGATGGCCGCTGGCTACCCGCAATCGTTCGGGAGAGAGAGGTAGAGGGAGAGGGAGGGAGAGAGAGAGAGAGAGAGAGAGAGAGAGAGAGAGAGGACGGTCCGTCTATGTAAACAAGGCAAACCGTCCTTCTCTCAGTGAGGAAGAGAGATCCCTGCTCATCAGGAACACAGATGTCTCTCTGCCTCGAGTGCATACGCCCGCCCCAACGTTTGAAAACACTGACAGGGAACACATTTGCCCCCCCAGTGTTAACCCCTACCCTGTTAGTGTCATTTATACAGTAATCAGTGCATTTTTAGCACCGATCACTGTATTAGTGTCACTAGTCCTCAAATGTGTTATTTAGGCATCCGATCTGTCTGCCGCAATGTTGCAGTCCCGTGAAAAATCACTGATCACCGCCATTACTAGTAAAAGCACTTAAAAGAATAAAAAGTCCATAAATCTATCCCATAGTGTGTAGACGCTATAACTTTTGCTCAAACCAATCAATACACGCTTATTGGGATTTTTTTACTAAAACATATGTAGCAGAATACAAATCGGCCTAAATTGATGAAGAAATTAGATTTTCAAATTTTTTTTTTGGTAAGGTTTTAAAGCAGAAAGTAAAAAATATTGTTTTTTTTTTTTTTTTTTCGAAATTGACAGCCTTTTTTGTTTATAGCGCAAAAAATAAAATAATCCAGAGGTGATGAAATACCACCAAAAGAAAGCTCTATTTGTGGGGTAAAAAAATGACAATTTTATTTGGGTACAGCACCATAAGACTGCACAATTGTCAGTTAAAGCGACGCAGTGCCGTAGTGCAAAAAATGGCCTGGTCAAGAAGTGGGTAAAACCTTCCGGAGCTGAACTGGTTAACACATTGAAACGACCCCAAGTGGTTATAATGAAGACTCTCCCTCCTATTCGGAAATAAGTCTTACAAGACATAGTGGAACAGCCAGCTTTTTTCTTCAGAACAGAGAAAGGAATCTGCAACAAAGTTTGTTTAACGCCTTGCAATGTACATAGATCACCCAGCTCAGATTGTTTTGTTTCTCAACAAATGAAGAGTTACACTTTAAGTGAATATAAGAAAGAATAGTTATTAAAGAACCACAGCACCCAGTGTGAAACGTGTCACCTGACACTCCCACCCAAAGTGTTGAATAGCAGCTGTGCCTGTAGCTCTTTAAGAGCATTAAAGCGGTATTAAACCCAAGAGCAAACAACTATTATTTTGCAGCTTACAGCCTACACAACCTAACAGTGATTTTGCAGTAAAGCTGGGTTTCCACTAATGCGAGCCCAAAGTCACACGATTTTGTTGCAACTTTGATCTGACTTTACACTCTGAGACAAAGTCGCATTAAACCTTTTCAAAGTCTCTGCAACTTTAAGTCGCATAGCTTGGAACAGGTGCCATTTAAATCATTGGCTGTGACTTGTCATGAGACTTTATGTGTCCAAAGTCGCATGACAAGTCACACTAGTTGAAACGGAGCCTGACAGTTTACTCTAGACAAGGAATATAATGTATATGCAGTAGACTGGTAAGGTACCAAACAAATAAGCTGTAAATGGAGGTAATGATCCCAAAATACACAATGTATGAGTTTTAAAGTTTAACTGCGGCAAACCACCTCGTTCCTGTAAACAATTGGACCACGGAAATATAGAAAACAAAACAGACTGCAGCCACCATATCTAAATGATTGGTACGCTGCAATATAATACATTTATCCCAACCACGACACTACCTGCATGGAGTTTGCATGTTCTCCCTGTGCCTGCGTGGGTTTCCTCCAGGTACTCCGGTTTCCTCCCACACTCCAAAGACATGCTGGTAGGTTAATTGGATCCTGCCTAAATTGTCCCTAGTATGTATGAATGCGAGTTAGGAACCTTAGATTGTAAGCTCCTTGAGGGTAGGGACTGATGTGAATCTACAATGTATATGTAAAGCGCTGCGTAAATTGATGGCGCTATATAAGTAACTAAAATAAATACAAATAAATAAATAAAATTTTTGGTTTTGGGTTTAATACTGCTTTAAGAATGCACATGCCGTCTACTAGAGAGGTAAGTATTGAACATTTTCTTTTACAGGGTGCTGCTGATTCATTCTTTTTATACATGGGCAGTAGAGATATGCATATTCTTTCACAGTAGTTTCTAAAAGCCACAAAAGTTCAACCTCCAAAAAAAACACAGATTTTTTTTTTTTTTTTGTTACTGCCAGCTTTTGATCGCATGACATCTCAAAGCAATAAAAAGACTGCTTTCTGCAACATGCTGGGACTGCAAATGTGAACAGGGATCGGGTAACGATATAATGCCCTACGTGTTGTCGACTACGGATCCTACCCCAATTAATATCTGAATGGTGAAGTGTTCTCAGTTAGGGCCATCAGCCTAACATACACTACATTGTCAAAAGTATTTTGATGCCTGCCTTAACATGCACATGAACTTTAATGGCATCCATGTCTTAGTCCATAGGGTTCAATATTCTGTTGGCCCACCCTTTGCAGCTATAACAGCTACAACTCTTCTGGGAAGGCTGTCCACAAGGTTTAGGAGTGTGTCTATGGGAATGTTTGATCATTCTTCCAAAAGCGCATTTGTGAGGTCAGGCACTGATGTGGACAAGAAGGCCTGGCTGGCAGTCTCCGCTCAAATTCATCCCAAAGGTGTTCTATCAGGTTGAGGTCAGGACTCTGTGCAGGCCAGTTAAGTTCCTCCACCCCAAACTCGCTCATCCATGTCTTTATGGACTTTTCTTTGTGCACTGGTGCGCAGTCATGTTGGAACAGGAAAGGACCATCCCCCAACTGTTCCCACAAAGTTGGGAGCATGAAATTGTTCAAAATGTCTTAGTATGCTGATGCCTTAAGAGTTCCCTGCACTGGAACTAAGGGGCCAAGCCCAACCCCTGAAAAACCACCCCACACCATGATCCCCCCTCCACCAAATGATTTGGACCAGTGCACAAAGCAAGGTCCATAAAGACATGTATGAGCAAGTTTGGGGTGGTGGAACTTGACTGGTCTACACAGTCCTAACCTCAACCCGATAGAACACCTTTGGGAGGAATTAGTGTGGAGACTGTGAGCCAGGCCTTCTCGTCCAACATCAGTGCCTGACCACACAAATGCACTTCTGGAAGAATGGTCAAACATTCCCATAGACACACTCCTAAACCTTGTGGACAGCCTTCCCAGAAGAGTTGAAGCTGTTATAGCTGCAAAGGGTGGGTCAACCCAATATTAAACCCTATGGACTAAGACTGGGATGCCATTACAGTTCATGTGTTTATAAAGGCAGGCACCCCAATACTTTTGACAATATAATGCATCGTAACACTACTGGCTCGGAGGGGTTGCAGAAAGACATCAAGGTAATCTAAGGATAAATTAGGGTCAAACTCAGGACGACACTCAGGAGACAGGAGAATAAGTTAAACCAAGAAAACTTTTTGGCTTTAGCAGACCTGCTGTACTTGTATCATGTTCATAGCTCTGAATTTATCAGAGAATGTCTTGACTTAAATTTGAAAAACTGATTTGTCACACACGACAGAAGATCACAGCACTGTACAGAAGGTTGAGACAATGCAGAACTCCCTTTTATTTTTATTTTTAAGATTTATACTTCTGTTTCCAAACTCTAGAATTCAAGTACATACAGTCCCTGACAAAAGTCTTGTCGCTTCTCTATTTTGTAGAAACTCCTGCTATTAACCTGACTTTTAATTAATCAATTGGTGTTAGAAATTGCTCGTATGAAAAGCTAAAGCCCTCCCAAATGATGTTTAATGCACTGAAATAAATTAGTTTCACTGAAAAAAGATTTATCATTTAATAAAGACAGACAGGTCAAATTTTGGCAAGACAAAAGGTTTGTCGCCTATACAGAAATTGAACAACTTTACTGAAAATCCAAAAATATGTCAGCAAATTAAGCAGTGGTGCTGTGAGATCCAAATTTAATATCTTGTATGACTTCCATGAGCTTGAAGGACCGCATCCATGCGGTTTGGCAAGGATTCATACAATTTATTGATGAAGTCATCAGGAAAGTAAAGAAAACAGTCTTGCATGCCTCCCAGAGTTCATCAACATTCTTTGGTTTCATCTTCCATGCTTCATCTTTCATCCTACACCACATATGCTCAATGATGTTCATGTCTGGTGACTGGGCTGGCCAATCCTGGAGCATCTTGATCTTCTTTGCCTTAAGGAACTTTGATGTGGAGATGGAAGTATGCGATGGAGCACCATCCTGCTGCAAAATTTGGCCTTTTTTATGGTTGGGAATATAAGAGGTAGCTAAGATTTCTTGGTATTTTAGACTATTGATGTTGCCTTCAACCCTGCAGATCCCTCGTACACCCCCATACTGGATGTAACCCCAGACCATGATTTTGCCTCCACCAAACTTCACTGTTTTCTGGGTAAATCTCGGCTCCATGCGGGTTCCAGTAGGTCTCCTGCAATATTTGCGGCGAGTGTGGTGTAATTCTTCAAAAGATTCATCTGAAAAATCCACCTTCTGCCACTTTTCCAGAGTCCATCCTTTTAGCAGGCTGTGACCCTTGGCAAATGCCACACGTTTTTTCAATAGTCTTTTGTTTAGTGCTGGCTTATGGGCACTGATTCGACCATGGAGGCCATTTCGAGACAGAATCCGACAAACTGTTCTGGTTGACACAGGGACTTCAAGTGACCAGGTCTCGTGGAGCTCTGCTGCAGTGGAAAATGGGCTGGCCTTGGATTTTCGAGCCAACGAACGGTCCTCTCGAGCAGTTGTCTTGCGGGGTCGGCCAGACCTGGCCTTGACCAAAACGTCTCCAGTCTCTTCAAATCTTTTTTTTTATCCTCTGAACTTGACGCTAAGACACATTGAAGGTGTCTACCACATTAGCAGTGGATCTGGTCTTCAGCCTCTTGATAATCAACACTTTAGTCTCCGGGTGAATCTTAGGCATGTTTGCAGAGGTCTAGTTGCAGTTGAGAAGGTCTAGTGTACTGGTGTTCTTTTTATACACACCTGAGACCTAATTGATCCATTATTAGTCACAGGTGAAGCTCACATAACAAGGCGACAACACTTATGTCTTGGCAAAAATTGACTCAATGGGCTTTACCAAGCTGTGAATATTAGAATACTTTTTGTCAATTTCGTTTTGCACTGAAACATTATTACAAAAGCTGTTGGGATTAAAATGACCCACAAAATCTTGATTAGAAATATATTTTAGCGGCACTTCAGGTCAATTTGTACACAAGCGACAAGACTTTTGTCAGGTACTGTAGTTACATAGTTAGTCAGGTTGAAAAAAGAATATAAAAAGAGAACAATCAGCGCAAACAAATGTAGAGTAAATGCAAGCTGGACACTATAGGTAATCACAATGCCTAAACAATACTGGTAAAACAACTTTAGTTGGTTGATGTTATATCCCAAGAGGACAGTTTATTCACCTTCGGCGTAACTGTACTCTTGATAGTGATTACCACTCACAAGCCAATGTATTGGCAGAAAGGTTTCTCCAAAAAGGATATACCAGAGAACATATAGTGGAAGAGATTAAGAATGTTGGTAACATGGACCGATCCACCTTGGTAGCTGATGTAAACAGAAATGATAAACGGAAAGACGATTTTGAGTTCAGGATCATTTTAGATTATTATATTCAATACAAAAAGTTCGAAAAAATCATCCCGAGACATTGGGACATCCTAAAAAAGATAACATCTTAGGTTCCATCCTGCCAGCTCTCCCCAGATATATTTACAGAAGACCACCTACCTTGAGGGATTTGATAGCCCCTAGTGTGGTGGATCCTCCTGTGCTAAAAGAAAATAGAATCTTTAGTTTTATGTCTGGATTCTATGCATGCGGTAAATGCCCAGCATGCAGGCAATGTAAACATAATTCTAAAAAAAGGAAGGAATTTACTGCCTTTGCCACCAACAGAACTTACCAGATCAAAAATCTGATCACGTGTGATACTGTGGGGGTAGTATATATGTTGCAATGCGATTGTGGACTCTAATATGTGGGGAGAACCTCCAGACCCATGGGAGTCCGCATAGCAGAACACATGAAAAACATTAAAAGAGGGGTGAAAACACATAATGTGTCAAAACATTTCAGGATTTTTCACAACAGGGATCCAAAAAAACTACAATTCTGGGGTCTAGAAAAAGTTACTAAACACTGGTGAGGGGGTAACTATATAAGGCAGCTGAGCCAATGAGAATCCCTATGGATCTATGAAACCAGGGTTGCGGTCCCTAGGGGGTTAAATGTTGAGTTTGATCTCAACTGCTTTATATCAGATAAATAAGATTAGACATGTGTCTATCTCCCTTCTTTTCTTCTTTTTTTTTCCCCTTTTGATTGTATTTTTTTAATGTATATTATGGATTTTATTGAGATGGCCGCGGGTACACAACATTCATTATATCTTTCTTTACCACTTACGAGTTCTCTATAGTTGCTTGAGATTAATGTGGATTTGTTGATTTTATGTTCGTTTTTATTTAAATGTTTGTGCTAGCTGGTGTCCCCGCAGAGTAATAGAGCCGTTTGTTGATGTGGTGCTCACTCCGGTTTCAGTTACATACTTTGCAGACACCAGACTGGTATTTAAGGCTCCAGGGTGACTCACTGGCTCCACCCTCACTGACGAAGACCTATTGGACGTAACGCCGCGTACGGGGGCGGAGCTTCTTTCCACACGTCACCCGCTGCCATCTCTCAGCTGTTCGGCTGTGAACAAGCTGTTTTTTACTTGTGCTACGTTTTATTGTTTGCGCTTGTCAGCGCTAGATTTTTATTCAATAAATCATCCAGTTATTAAACAGTATACACTTAGAGCATTTCTCTTTTATTTGGGACTGATGCATCTCCACATCATTGGTATATTGGGAACTATTTTTTACTGCACTTTATCACGGGATTGATGTTCCATGGTGCCGGACTGGATATCCCCTACAGTGGTTGTGGAATGTTCATTTACCTCTCTACAAACACAAGCGTACATGACCTCCTATAACAAGAGGTCCACCTGATCTGGTAAGCACATCTGTGTGTCTGTGGTGGAGGATATTGTCACCAATGTATTACAGAAGAACTTGCTCCCCTTTCTGTCACGAGGGATCTATCATCTTCCTGTGAACTCTCAAGTCCTTCCAAATGTTATGGACTTTGTCCTCTTTGAATTTTTTGAATTTTTTGCACTGCACTAAAATTGTTTTACCAGGTTGAAAAAAGACACAAATCCATCTAGTTCAACCATAAAAATAAATAAAAAATAATATCAAACAGTCCCATATATCCAAACCTATACTCACAGTTGATCCAGAGAAAGGCAAAAAACCCCAGCATGATCCAATTTGCTACAGCAGGGGAATAAATTCCTTCCTGACCCCCAAGAGGCAATCGGATTTTACCTGGATCAACTTTACCTATAAATGTTAGTACCCAGTTATATTGTGTGCACATTTGGGAAAGAATCCAGGCCTTTCTTAAAGCAATCTACTGACCTGGCCAGAACCACCTCTGGAGGGAGTCTATTCCACATTTTCACAGAAACCTTTCTGTATTTGGAGATGAAATCTCTTTTCTTCTAGGCGTAAAGAGTGCCCTCTTGTCCTCCGTGTTGACCGTAAAGTGAATAACTCATCACCAAGTTCACCATATGGACCCCTTAATTATTTTTTGCATGTTGATCATATCCCCCCTTAATCTCCTCTTCTCAAACGAGAATAAATTCAGTTCCTCTAATCTTTCCTCATAGCTGAGCTCCTCCATGCCTCTTAGTTTGGTTGCCCTTCTCTGCACTCTCTCCAGTTACCCGATATCCTTTTTGAGAACTGGTGCCCAAAACTGAACTGCATATTCCAGATGAGGTCTTACTAATGATTTGTACAGGGGCAAAATTATCTTTCTCTCTCTCTCTCTCTTGAGTCCATACCTCTCTTAATGCAAGAAAGGACTTTGCTTGCTTTGGAAACCACAGCTTGGCATTGCATGTTATTATTGAGCTTATGATCTAACAAAACTCCCAGATCCTTCTCCACTACGGATTTCACCAGTTGTACTCCCCCTAGTATGTATGATGCATACATATTCTTAGCCCCCAAGTGCATAACTTTACATTTATCCACACTAAACCTCATCTGCCACATATTCGCCCAATTAGTGCATTGAGGTTGGCTTGTAAATTGGAGACATCCTGTAAGGACATTATTCCATTGCATTGCATTGTTTGGTGTCATCTGCAAAGATTGAAATGGTACTTTTAATCCCAGACCCTATATCCTTTATAAAGGTATTAAAATGTAAGGGTCCCAACACTGAACCTTGGAGTACACCACTGATAACCTTAGACCATTCAGAGTAAGAATCATCAACCACTACTCTCTGAAGTCTGTCTTTTAGCCAGTTTTCTATCCATTTACAAACTGATATTTCCAAGCCTGTAGACTTTACCTTACACATGAGCCATTTGTGGGGAACTGTGTCAAACGCTTTTGCAAAATCCAAGTACACCACGTCCACAGCCACCCCTCTGGCCAAGGTTTTACTTACCTCTTCATAAAAAGAAATCAGGTTTGTTTGACAACTTCTGTCTTTTGTGAATCCATGCTGTCTGTTGCTTAAAATATTTTTTCCCAGCAAGAACTCATCTATGTGGTCTTTTATTAAACTCTCCAGTAACTTCCCGACTATAGAAGTTAAACAGGTCTATAGTTACTTGGTAAAGACTTTGTTCCCTTTTTAAATATAGGCACCACATTGGCCCTACTCCAATCCTGTGGTACCATTCCCGTCATGAATGAGTCCCTACAAATTAGAAACAGTGGCTTTGAAATGACAGAGCTCAATTCTTTTAGGATCTGTGGGTGGATGTCATCTGGTCCAGGTGCTTTATCGACCTGTTTATCGTCTGTTTAAATATTTCTGGACCATATCACTTTTGAGCCATTGTGGACCATTTGGGGCTGTGTCAATAACATCCCCATAATGGACTTGAGCTCCCCCAAGCTCCTTTGTATACACAGAGCTGAAGAATGTATTTAATAAATTTGCCTTTTCTTTGTCCCCAGTCACACACTCTAGATTATTTTGTAAAGGGCCTACATGCTCAGACCTGACCTTTTTACTATTAATATATTTGAATAATTTTTTGGGGTTTGTCCTATCTTTTTCAATCTGTCGTTCGTTTTGAATTTTTGTGTCCTTGATTTTCTTTTTACATATTCTGCTATATTCTTTGTAACATTTAAACGACAATAGTGTTCCTTTTATATTTTTAAAAAGCTCTTTTCTTATTGTTTATAGCTGTTTTAACTTTGGCCGTGAGCCACATAGGTTTTATTTTTAGCCTTTTAAACTTATTGCCCATTGGAATATACTTTGCAGTGAGTTCACAAACAGTCTTTTTGAAGAATTGCCATTTCTGTTCTGTGTTCATTGATGCAAATATTCCCTCCAAGTCTAAGTCCTGGAGAGCAGCCCTCATCCTTGGACAATTTGCTCTCTTAAAGTTGTGTTTTTATCTTTCCCGTATGTGTTTTTTGCTTAGAGCTAACATCAAATGAAATCATGTTATGGTCACTGCTACCCAGATGTTCCTTTATATGAACATTAGTAATAAGCTCTGCATGGTTTGAGATTACCAGGTCCAACAGAGCATCATTCCTAGTTGGGGCCTCAATAAACTGGAACATAAAATTGTCCTGTAATAGGCTTATACATTTTTGCCCTTTAACTGATCCAGCAGTGCCATTATTCCAGTCAATTTCCGGGTAGTTAAAATCCCCCATTATTATCACCCTCCCAGCCCTTGCAGCCCTTTCCATCTGTGCAAAGAGTTGAGTCTCCACCTCCTCATTAACATTGGGTGGTCTATAGCAAACTCCAATGAACTATGCACATCTATATGCAGTTCCACCCATAATGCTTCAGCCACATCACACTCTCCATCAATTGAGTCCTCATTCACACTCCCTTTGAGATCACCTCTCACATACAGACAGACCCCGCCACCTTTCCTTTTTAACCTGTCTCTCCGAAAGTGTGCATAGCCAGGAATATTAATAGCCCAGTCATGTAAGGAATTAAGTACGATTTAAAGAAAGAGTCACAATTTTTTTTTAAAGAAACTTACCAGAAATTAAGAGAAAGATCTGTTCTTGGGCAGCCACGGATGACTTTGCTTTGTCTTTCAGAACCTAAAATGACCGATAACAGAGGTTACATTAATGGTTTTATAGGTAATTAAAGGTAATTTTTTTTAACAGAAATGTAATCTCAAATTGGAAGTCAATAAAAGCCACACCTATAGTTTCAAGGTATAATTGGGTCATACAATAAATTATGGAGGAATTAATGTATCATAGAGATTCTTGTATTTAGATTCATTCATTCAAGCATTTAACATCTATAAAAGTATTTACTCCCCTTTGACTTTGACCAGGAATTTATTTTTTGGATTCTGATATTGATGTAGAGGTCACATCGTTAGAGGGATATTACGGTAATAGTTTCACGTTTTTGGTCCTTAGGAAATGTCACACAGCTCCCCCCTCCAGGAAAAAATATGTATTTGTCACTGTTAGTATCAGCCCCAAATGAAAGATTATGCATAATGGCCTTTATTTTTCTTTTTAGTTTTGCATAACGCTGAATTTCTTCTTGGTTTTATGTGTAGCAGAATCAATTTGTTTTACATACAATTCAAATTTTACCTTTTTTATCCTCTTTTGAATCTTACTGCTGCACATGGTTGTTAATTTAAGTCTGTTTTAGCCACTTCTTGTCAACACTTTACTCTGGACCGGCTTCCTGATAGTAACAACAGTAAACCCTTGGGCCGTATGAGACCCCATAGCAAAAGGTACCTGCACAAGTGTCTTTGTGGATCCCTGGGTTGAAAACAACGCTTTAAATTTCATTAACACCTTATCTCATTAGGGGTTATAGCAATTGGGTTTAGATCTACTTTAAGTTATAAAAAAAAAAAACGATATACTAGGCCTCTATAGAGTCATACGTGTTCTGTTTGGGCCCCTGTTCCCTTGACACCCAGCCATTATCCAGTGCCGGACTGGCCTACCGGGATACCGGGAAAATTCCCGGTAGGCTGTCTGCACTTAGTGCCGTGGGGCCGCTTTTGGCTCAGAGCTTGGCTGGCTGTGTCAGCTGTGTCAGTGCGGCGGCCGCTGCACTATGCAATGTGTGTGTGTGCCTCCTCCTCCGATCCGGCGCTGCCCACTGAACTGCAGCGTGATATGCCTGTGTGCCTGAGGGGAGGAGCAGGAGAACGCCATGCTGGTTGATTTCCCCCTCCATTCGTGACTCGTCCCGTGCGGCGCCAGCACCGCCCACTAATCTGCATGGAGAAGTTAACGGCCGCCTAGGCAGCAGAAGAATTAAGGTACTTAAAATCTCCCCCTCTCTCTCTCTCTCTCTCTCTCTCTCTCTCTCTCCTCTCCTCTCCTCTCTCTCTCTCGTGCAAAAGCTGTATACAGAAACTATATATTAGTCTTATGAGTGCTGCTTGCTAATTATATATTGTATAAGCACAAAACTTTACTTTTATTTCCCCACTACTGTGCCCATCATACGCAGCCACTGCCATCAAGTGCAGCTACTGTGCCCATTAAACGCAGCCACTGTGCCCATCAAACGCAGCCACTGTGCCATCAAACGCAGCAACTGTACCCATCAATTGCCACCTCTGTGCCCATTAAACGCAGCCACTGTGCCATCAAGCGCAGCCACTGTACCCATAAATTGCCACCACTGTGCCCATCAAACTCAGCCACCGTGCCCATTAAACGCAGCCACTGTGCCCATCAAACGCAGCCACTGTACCATCAAACGCAGCCACTGTACCCATCAATTGCCACCTCTGCACCCATTAAACGCAGCCACTGTGCCATCAAGCGCAGCCACTGTACCCATAAATTGCCACCACTGTGCCCATCAAACGCAGCCACTGTGCCCATCAAACGCAGCCACTGTGCCCATCAAACGCAGCCACTTTACCATCAAACGCAGCCACTGTACCCATCAATTGCCACCTCTGCACCCATTAAACGCAGCCACTGTGCCATCAAGCGCAGCCACTGTACCCATAAATTGCCGCCACTGTGCCATCAAACGCTGCCACTGTACCCATAAATTGCCACCACTGTGACCATCAAACGCAGCCACTGTGCCATCAAACGCAGCCACTGTACCATCAAACGCAGCCACTGTACCCATCAATTGCCACCTCTGTGCCAATTAAACGCAGCCACTGTACTATCAAATGCAGCCACTGTACCCAAAAATTGCCACCACTGTGCCCACTAAACGCAGCCACTGTGCCATTAAGCACAGCCAATGTGCCACTACCATCAAACGCAGCCACTGTAACCATCAATTGCCTCCTCTGCACCCATTAAACGCAAAAGCAAAAGCTGTATACAGAAACTATATATTAGTCTTATGAGTGCTGCTTGCTAATTATATATTGTATAAGCACAAAACTTTACTTTTATTTCCCCACCACTGTGCCCATCATACGCAGCCACTGCCATCAAGTGCAGCTACTGTGCCCATTAAACGCAGCCACTGTGCCCATCAAACGCAGCCACTGTGCCATCAAACGCAGCAACTGTACCCATCAATTGCCACCTCTGTGCCCATTAAACGCAGCCACTGTGCCATCAAGCGCAGCCACTGTACCCATAAATTGCCACCACTGTGCCCATCAAACTCAGCCACCGTGCCCATCAAACGCAGCCACTGTGCCCATCAAACGCAGCCACTGTACCATCAAACGCAGCCACTGTACCCATCAATTGCCACCTCTGCACCCATTAAACGCAGCCACTGTGCCATCAAGCGCAGCCACTGTACCCATAAATTGCCACCACTGTGCCCATCAAACGCAGCCACTGTGCCCATCAAACGCAGCCACTGTGCCCATCAAACGCAGCCACTGTACCATCAAACGCAGCCACTGTACCCATCAATTGCCACCTCTGCGCCCATTAAACGCAGCCACTGTGCCATCAAGCGCAGCCACTGTACCCATAAATTGCCGCCACTGTGCCATCAAACGCTGCCACTGTACCCATAAATTGCCACCACTGTGACCATCAAACACAGCCACTGTGCCATCAAACGCAGCCACTGTACCATCAAACGCAGCCACTGTACCCATCAATTGCCACCTCTGTGCCAATTAAACGCAGCCACTGTACTATCAAATGCAGCCACTGTACCCAAAAATTGCCACCACTGTGCCCACTAAACGCAGCCACTGTGCCATTAAGCACAGCCAATGTGCCACTACCATCAAACGCAGCCACTGTAACCATCAATTTTTGTGGCAGTCACATTTGTCTGCAGTTTGTACCCATAAATTGCCACCACTGTGCCCATTAAACGCTGTCACTGTGCCCATCAAACGCAGCCACTATGCCATTAAACACAGCCACTGTACCCATAAATTGCCGCCACTGTGCCATCAAATGCAGCCACTGTACCCATAAATTGCCACCACTGTGCCCATCAAATGCAGCCACTGTGCCATCAAGCGCAGCCACTGTACTCATAAATTGCCACCACTGTGCCCATTAAACGCTGTCACTGTGCCCATCAAACGCAGCCACTGTACTCATAAATTGCTGCCACTGTGCCCATCAAACACAGCCACTGTGCCATCAAATGCATCCACTGCCATCAAGTGCAGCCACTGTACCCATAAATTGCCACCACTGTGCCCATTGAATGCTGCCACTGTGCCCATCAAACGCAGCCACTATGCCATCAAACGCAGCCACTGTACCATCAAACGCAGCCACTGTACCCATAAATTGCCACCACTGTGCCCATTAAATGCTGTCACTGTGCCCATCAAACGCAGCCACTATGCCATCAAACGCAGCCACTGTACCATCAAACGCAGCCACTGTACCCATCAATTGCCACCTGTGCCCATCAAGCGCAGCCATTGTACCCATTAAACGCAGCCACTGTGCCCATCAAACGCAGCCACTGTGCCCATCAAACGCAGCCACTGTGCCATCAAACGCAGCCACTGTGCCCATCAATTGCCACCTCTGTGCCCATTAAACGCAGCCACTGTATTATCAAACGCAGCCACTGTACCCAAAGATTGCCACCACTGTGCCCACTAAACGCAGCCACTGTGCCATTAAGCACAGCCAATGTGCCACTACCATCAAACGCAGCCACTGTAACCATCAATTGCCGCCAGTTTGCCCCATCAATTGCCACCAGTTTGCCCATCAAATGCTGCCAGTGTCCCCCCTCCCCCCGCCCGGCACTTACCTGTCTCAGGTCAGCGCGTTCCTCCACGCTCCCTCCGATAGGCATCCAATCACAGCGCCTGTCGCTTCAGCCAATCAGGTGACAGGTAACCAGACCCAGTGCACCTGATTGGCTGAGAGGCGGGTCAGTGTTAGGGAAGCGATTTATTTGATTTCCTAACACAGCACTGTGTAAGCAGCGAACGTACAGCAGTGTGCCCGCTGTTTACCAATTTGGAAGCCTATTAGAGCTGACGGCTCTAATCAGGCACTTCTAAAAACACCCGCCGCTGTAATTCAGATGCCTGATGCCCGACAAGGGGCTGGACACCTGAATAGGGGGCAGCAGCAGCGACAATAGATAGATTCATGCGTTGCATGAATCTATCTATTGAAGATTGACGGTTGCAATGGACGCACCGCCACTGCCCAGTTGTATTTCCCCTGGGTGGGGAAATCCACCATGTTTTACATTATACGTCCCTATACACTGTGTGCCCTATAAAAAGGAGGTGGGCTTTTATATGTGTCTTATCTATATATAATGCACTCTTCAAATGTGCTTTAAAATGCATGGTTTTCCATTTTATGAACAAGAAAATAATAACTTTATGCTGTTGGTTGGGTATATTAATGCTATGGGGCTGGTATGACATTTTTTCCAGGGCTGGTTTTCATTCCCAGTCCGGCCCTGCCATTATCATGGTTTACATTTGAGTCTGTTGGGTTTCGCCCATTCTGTATGTACTCAGCATCAACATTGTGCATTTTACAGCCTTGGAAAGTTATATGAGCTTCAAGCTGGATGAAATTAGGTTGTTCACCCATGAACAACATCTTGACTTAATATTGCAGTTTTCATGGTTCTGCCATTGGGAACCTATTAAAGATCATAAAAGAAAAAAAAAAACTGTGAAACAATATGCTTACTTATATAAGGAATTGTATGTGCTTCTAGAATAATCTACCACCTAGTATCTCTTAATGAGTAGGTAAGTGTATTGCTCTGCGTTCTTATAATACTTATATTAAAGAAAAAAAGACAACAAATTCAGCCACCATAATATAGGGCTTAGATACACTTTAAATCTAATTACATGATTCTGTGCAGTGCAACCTCTCTCTCCAAGGTTGCTGCAGTCTTGGATAGAAAGAGGTACTGGAACTCCCTGACATGCAATTTCACAAGCTTGGTCTAATGGCCATTTAGTAGATGGGGATGATTTTACTAGCAGGGCAGACAGGTGCAGAAAGGGAGTTATATGGTTAGATGAGTCAGTCAAAGCGGGGCTCCACCCATAACACACCCGGAGACATTTGGTACCTTCTGGGGGGGGGAGCGGGGTACCTGGTTTTGACAGGTACCTGCTCCCACCTCAGGCCCAGTTTGCCATGGCGGACTAAGCCAGAAGTTCGACCCCCCTTACTTCACCCGCAGCCGGCCGGAGCATGCACAGTAGGAAACCAGCTGTGAAGCTGCAAGGTGGTGGTACCAGCACCCAAATAGCCAATTGAAAAATCGGCCAGGGTGAGGACACCGCTGGATTCCTGGACAGGTAAGTGCCCTAATATTAGATTTCAGCAGCTACAGTATTTGTAGCTGCTGACTTTAAATTTTTTTGGGGGGGAGCCTGGAGCTTCTGTTTAGGATGAAAAAAAAAGTCAGTCAAGCCAAGCTTAATAATTTCTTTGATTTCCTTGATTAAGCAAACAGAACCTATAGAGCTTGTTTACAAACAATTCATGATCAGAACGCTTTTCAGAGACGTTTGACAGGTACTGAGGAGGTGATATGTCATGTCCTCACTGCATACTTTAACCCCCTAAATGATGCACTACCCTACTGCACCAACGCGCATTGCACATGGTTGCAGGGCAGTTTCCCTCTTTTATATAGGCCTTGAATTCTCATGCAGCCTTTTATGCGCATTAATGCACCTATAGTGTTAATAAGCATTTTAGGAGTGTTTAAGTTGCATCAGCAGCACTCCTCAAATACCCTGAGTTGTTTTTTTTTATTTTTAGGTGCTCGTTCACAGAAGCTTTGGTCTCTGAAAAGGTTTCTACGTTCGGATTACTCTTCATAAAGCATTTAACAGGCGGTGAGGAAGCATTGTATCCATTTAACCCCTTCAATACTATAGTTGCGGGGCGCTTGCAGCGATGCCTTATTCACTTTAATGGGTATGTTCGGTAGGCCTCTGCAGCTAAAGGGGGTAACAGTTGGGAGGTAGAAAAAACACAGCTCAACCAAAGGGTTTTACAGCTCACAAATGCTAGTATGGATGAACCCTGACAAGGCAAAAATAGGAAATAATCGCTTTTGATGCTTTGCAATCACACTTTAAACATGCTTTAAATGCCATAGGCACAATTACAGTGCGTTTAGGACCCTAGTTGTGGTGCATTTCAATAGAACTGAATGGAGGCAGTTGCAGACTGGAAATGCCTGCTGAACTCTGCAGAATGCCTGCTGAACTCTGCAGGCAGTATTATTTTTTCTCGTCAATGTGAGGAAATGCTAATACTGCAGTCTGTTCATTTCCATCTACTCCCTATTTTAAAGGATGAGTTCACCTTTTGGAACATGTTACATGTTCCACCTGTATTTAGGGTGGAACATGTAACATGTTCCAGCTGTAGCAGCCCTCCCCCCCTCCCCAGTGACAGCAAGCATCTTCTCTGGGCATCTGCTGTCACTGTTTAAAAAGACATGGGCGTGTGGGGGGGCGCTGATGACGTCACCTATGACGAAACACGTAGGGCAGAGCTAGGACATACGACGCACAACACACCATGCATGTAAGGCTCCGTCACGGCCATTTTGGAGACTGGTGAAAGGAACTACCTTTCCTGGCTTTTATGTACATGCTTAAATGATGCTAACATTTGTAAGTGCATATCTTTTTAATAAATGATTTTAAGTTTAAACAAAATCACACTTCGGTTGTTTTCTATGCTATGTTTATACCATACCATTGTGACGGAAGAGATCCGCCAAGTGGACTGGTGACGGCTACCTTTATTGGGACAGACGAGAGTCCCTGAAGGGTATATATATACACTTCCATACGAGCAGGATGAGGATTGATGCATTACGCATCTATAAAGGCCTGTATTGACCACCTTAAAGCGGAGTTCCACCCAAATTTTGAACAATATCTGTATGTATTCTCTTCCTTGCCTAGATGCTGACATGCCGTTTAAAAAAAATTAAATCGCCGTAATTACCTTTTATTTTTCTATTCTTCTTTGCACTTCTGGTTCTCCTCCCGTGGGAGTAGGCGTGTTTCTAGCCTCTCCCAGACTCCTGGGAGCTAGTCTCAGGCTTCCCAGGATGCCACTGAGCATGTGCGGGAACGAGCAGTGAATGCTGGGAGCACAGCATTCACCACATCCAGGAAATAAATGCTTGTAGGCTTCAAATGCCCACAATGAAGATGGAAACCGCCTGCAGTGAATAATATAAGTTATTCTTTCCGACGAAATCTGACACAGGCGGACATATTACACACAATATGTGAGTATGTAATACTGAGAAGAAAAGTTTGTGAATGAACTAAAAAAAAAAAAAAAACGATAGATAGGTGGACCCCCGCTTTAACCGGGGTCATAAATGTCTGGTAAGCCTCCCACTTTATCACATAGGGTGGCGTGATCTCCCTCTGGGTGCTTTGGATATCTGTTTATACACCCAGTCTCCTGGTGACATCTCAGCACACGCTCTAAAAAGGACTGTGATTGTTCATTATTCCATCTGCTATTAGGGATGAGCCGAACACTCCTTGGTTCGGTTTGCACCAGAACATGCGAACAGGCAAAAAATTTGTATGAAATAGCAAACACCATTAAAGTCTATGGAACACAAAACATGAAAAATAAAAAGTGCTCATTTTAAAGGCTTATATGCAAGTTATTTCCATAAAAAGTGTATGGGGACCCGGGTCCTGCCCAGGGTATCAATGCAAAAAAAAAGTTTTAAAAAACAGCCATTTTTTTCCAGGAGCAGTGATTTTAATAATGCTTAAAGTTAAACAATAAAAATGAAATATTTCTTCAATATCGTGCCTGGGGGGTGTCCTTGGTATGCCTGTAAAGTGGTGTATTTTTCCCATGTTTGGAAAAATACCACAGCAAAATGACATTTCTAAAGGAAAAAAGTAATTTAAAACTGCTCGCAGCTGTAATGAATTGTCGGATCCCGGCAATATAGATAAAAATCATTGAAAAAAATGGCATGGGTTCCATTGCCAGGCCTTTCAGGTCTGTTATGGATTTTAAGAGGAACCCTGCGCCAAAATAATAAAAAAAAAATGGCGTAGGGGTTCCACTCAAGATCCATACCAGACCCTTATCAGAGCATGCTACCTGGCAGGCCGCAGGAAAAGGGGGTGGGGACGAGAGAGCGCCCCCTTCGTGAACCGTACCAGGCCACATGCCATCAACATGGGGAAGATGCTGTGGGGTCCCCCCCAAAGCACCTTATCCACATGTTAATGGGGACAAGGGCCTCATCCTCACAACCCTTGCCCGGTGGTTGTGGGGGTCTGCGGATGGGGGGCTTATCGGAATATGGAAGCCCCCTTTAACAAGGGGACCCCCAGATCTCACCCCCCATGTGAATAGGTATTGGGTACATTGTACCCCTACACATTCACCAAAAAAGGTGTCAAAATGGTAAAAATGACAGTAGACAATTTGGGACAAGTCCTTTATTTAAAAAAAAAACTGTCCCGCGATGTTCATTCATCTTCAATCACAGCATCTGACAGATGACCACGCCTTCCTATAATGTTGCGTGGTGTCAGAGGGGGCGGGGTCACCCATTTACATCACCGGGTGGCCCCGCCCTCAGCTATATAACAGCTGTCATTGCGAAGAGGCTTCAGTCAGCGGGAGCCTCCCATGGAGGCGGAGTTGTTGCTTTTTTTTTTCTCGGGTCGTCAGACACTGTGATCGAAGATGAATGGACATGTTTTTTTTTTTAATAATGGACTTGTACCAAATTGTTTACTGTCATTTTTACCATTTTGACACTTTTTTTGGTGAATGTGTAGGGGTACAATGTACCCGATACCCATTCACATGGGGGGCAGGATCTGGGGGTCCCCTTGTTAAAGGGGGCTTCCAGATTCCGCCTGCAGACCCCCACAACCACCGGGCAAGGGTTGTGGGGATAAGGCCCTTGTCCCCATCAACATGGGGACAAGGTGCTTTGAGGGGGACCCCAAAGCATCCTCCCATCCTCCCCATGTTGAAGGCATGTGACCTTGTACAGTTCAGGAGGGGGGCCGCTCTCTCAACCCCCCATTTCCTGTGGCCTGCCAGGTTGCGCGCTCGGATAAGGTTCTGGTATTGATTTGGGGGGGCCCCTACGCCATTTTTTTTTTATTTTGGCACAGGGTTCTCTGTATATACATACCAGACCCAAAGGGCCTGGTAATGGACTCTATGCCATTTTTTTCAATGATTTTTATCTATATTGCCGGGATCCGACAATTCATTACAGCTGCAAGCAGTTTTAAATGAGATTTTTTCCTTTAGAAATGCCATTTTAATTTCCAGCGCCTCATGTAGCGGGAGTGAGAGACAGTGGCTCCGGCAAGGACTGCACAATAAACCGGCTCCTGTCCGCCAGACACCCCCCCCACTCCACCTACTGAGCCCCCGATATTCCGCCGATGGAACGTTACCTGATAACGGGCGGCACTAATCCCACTCAAGCCGCAGAACTCGCTCCATCCCTGCACACCTCTCTGCCTCCCAATATGGCCAACGGCTCCCTCATAGCGCCTGCCGCCCACACAGCTGCATTGTCTCTGGCAGTGGAAGACGATCAATACAACAAGATGGCCCAGGCAGTGGCAGCTTTACTCTCCCCTACAATCACTGCTGCAGTGAACAGGGCAGTCACTGCAGGGATCGAACAGCTCCGGAGAGAGATAAGAGAGCAGGCAGGCAGGCTCACTGAGGTTGAGCAGCGCTTGTCTGATTTAGAAGAGGAAGCACAGAGCTCACAGGCAGCGGCACACGAGGTATCTCAAACCCAGCAGTATATTCTGGAAAAGCTCGATGACCTGGAAAATCGTTCGCGTCATAACAATCTCAGGATTATAGGCCTCCTGGAAGCTTATAATTCAAGATCACGACAGACCTTTGTAACACTCGCATCCCTGCGGCTCTCAACATTACCACTCCCTGTATTATGGAAAGAGCCCACCGAGTGGGAGCCCCTTCTAACGGCAGACGCTCCCCCCGCCCAATAATAGTTTGTTAGCTGAACTACTCAGATAGAGTCGCCATCTTAAAATCATTAAGAAATGCCAATTCCTTTCAATTGGAGGGCCATAAGCTACTGATTTTTGCTGACTACTCGCAAGAAGTTTCCCGCAAACGCAAAGCCTTCCAACCTATCTGCTCAGCTCTCCACCTCAAGGGAGTAAAGTTCACTCTGGCGTACTACGCCTCACTAACCAGGCAGGGGAGACAAAATCTTTCTCACACCCAGAGGACGCAGCCTCTAATCTTCATGCGCATCTGCATATCCCGCAGGAGCTCTCTCCCATGGATACTAGCCGATGCCCCGCAGGTCCCAGGGAGCAACGCAGTCCTTGCAAAGACCCCCCAAAAAAAATTCGCTACTCAAATAATCCGGGAACACCGAAACACAGATGAAGAGCTCCATACAGGATCTATGAGCCAAAGCGCTATCCCAACGTCTTGGCCTTCCAGGAGGTTTTTACGGTCAACACATTTGTATGGCTGTTCAGTTTTTCCTATCGTTTTACTCTTTTGTTTAATTAATGATTACTGTTTGCCTTGACTTGTTTGTTTTTGTTTTTCTATCCAAACGACAGCCTTCCGGAGACGTGCGAAACGATTCCGATCTGTATTGAACTGCATCGTTAGGTGACCTACCAATACCTCATCACCCCATGATTCAGTAACTGGTGGGCGCACACTGGTACTGTACTCAAGTCCCCCTCTCCGGTAACGCTGTCCTATGGTGTTTGCTACGTGAGGAAAAAAGCGAAGTCTCGGCTTCCCATATACTGTGAGTTTTATATTGGTTATACCCTATCCGTTTATACCTTATCATCACACTTACATTTCTTCTTCACCTAGCCTGGTGCACATACCCACCCCCCTCCTCCCTCCTCTTTCCCTCTCTCTCCCATTGTCTCTGACCCAGACCGTATAATTATCTGTTAGGACCACTGCCAATTGTCACACATCCTACACTAACCCAGCCCTATCACCATTTGAGGCCATGAAAATTGTTTCATGGAATGTCAAAGGACTTCGGTCCCCTAACAAACGCATGGCCATACTCCGACACCTAAAACAGCTAAAAACAGACATAGCACTCCTCCAGGAGACCCACCTCCCATCGACTGACTTCTGGCGAATGCGTAAACTGTGGGTGGGGCAAACCCATGGTTCAGCCTCCACTAACGGTAAAGCAGGAGTTCTGATCCTCATTCATAAATGCCTTTCCTATGAAGTTGTGTCCTCTGACCACGACATGGAGGGACGCCTCCTGACCTTACACCTCCGACTCTCTTCCAAAGACCTCATACTCACTAATATATATGCGCCCAACTCCCCCACAAAATCTTTTTTCCAGGCCGTCGCCACACACTTAGCCCCTTACTTACAATACCCCCTCCTGCAAGGTGACTTTAACACAGTAATGGACACCCAAGAAGACAAACGCAGGGGAAACCCCACCGCACAACCCATGTCTCAACCCACCACAACCCTTCTAAACTCCTTTGCAGCAGCCCTCCAACTTATCAATCCCTGGAGTCTATCACACCCGGAAGGCAGGGAATACTCCTTCTATTCACCCCCCACCACACACTATCTAGAATAGACTATTTGCTATGTAACTCAGCACTGCTCACAAAAACCTCAGAGACTCTAATTCATGACATTGCCATATCCGACCATGCTCCAGTGTCCATATCACTATGCAATTTCAACCATCCACCCACCACAAAAATTTGGCGCTTCCCCCAATTCCTGACCCATAACCCCGATCTCCAGAAAACCCTCAATGAGACATGGATGGAGTACACTTTGACCAATGCCCTGCACCGCTCAGACCCAAATCTGTTCTGGGATGCAGGCAAAACCGTATTACGAGGCAGGATTATTGCCTTTGCCACTCAATACAAAAAAAAGGTCCTCACAAGCTTTCGGGAAGCCAGTGGCCATCTACGACATGCCCAGGCTCAACTATCCACTAACAATACCCCCTCGAACCGTTAGTCTTAGCGCATGGCCAAAACAAACTTTGATCAGTGGGTGGCAGCCCAAGAACGCATACTTAAAACTCATTCTGAGCTACAATACCATAAATTTGGTAATAAGCCAGGGAAATTACTAGCGAGGCTATGCAAATGTGCACATGTTCCCATGCACATAACCTTCTTGAAAAACACCCAAGGAATATTATGCTCCTCTCCCACCGATATCAGCTCTGTTCCAGAACATATATAAGAAAAAAACGCGCTAGATATATATAACAATCTTAATTGAGATAAGAAAAATTATTGTTAATATCAAAAATTAAAAAATTACAAAGTCAAAAAAGCAGCAGCATATAGCAAAAATTGCACGAGATATATGGAAAGGAGAAGCTGCGCTATATAGAGATGCAGGTAAGCGATGCCTTATGTGATCCAAGTTATTGAAATGCACAGGTTGCCATTGACAATGTCAACCTGTGACGAAACGCGTCTGGAGGAGGATACGTGCTGACGTCACCACACTGTTGTCCTAGGAGGACGGGAAGTTCTATTGTAGCTCCGTTTTTTAGTGCGAGTTTATCTGCAAGTAAATGTAAGTGCAATACTATTTTATAATAAACCTTGTTCAAGCGAGATTACACTATGGATGTTTTCTCTTCTATACCCCGATTACCCTGCTATTAATGAGGTTTATGGGAGATCTACGGCATAAAGGGATTGGAGCACGCACTCGATTCAGTGATTACCCCTGCCTGGACGCCCCTTCCATTTAAGCAAAGGCCTTGGCTGGGCTATAGCCATCCGCTTGTCTTTGCTTACCATCTGGTAAGAGAGTTTTTTAATAGGTGGTGGCACTGATAAGGATATAGGTCACCACGGGTGTCGTATGTTTGAACTGCATTTCAATATCTTGGATCACATAAGGCATCGCTTACCCGCATCTCTATATAGTGCAGCTTCTCCTTTCCATATATCTGTTCTAGAACAGTACTATACCGCCCTATACAGCCCAGACCCCTCCGACCCAAACGCTGCTCAGGAATTCCTAAAGAAAGTTCCACTCCCTCATATTGACCCGACTCTTCTGACCCAACTCAACTCCCCAATCACCGAACAGGAAATTCAAAAAACCGATCCGTGTCCTCTAACATACGCAAAGTTCTTACAGTACTCGACCATGCCAGATCCAAAACCAATTACGATATAGCCATAATTTCCCTAGACGTGGAGAAAGCCCTTGATGATGTCAGCTTCTCCTGGCTGTCTTCAGTACTACATCATTTTGGGTCCTCAGGTCCTTTCCTTCACCTAATCCAGACCATGTACACCGCCCCTACTGCAAACATTGTAGCCGCAGGCCTCATCTCACTTAAGCACTTTAAACTTTATTGTATATTTTGACTCACTTATGCATTAGTGAGGTTTTTTTCACATGTGTTAATGTAAGTTGTATATTTTTAAGAGTTTTTTCCTTGCACATTTCAGCACTCTAGTTTTCATTGTGATTTTGAGTTTTCGTACACAAAATAACTGATAGCGTTGCACTTTTTTTAGTTTTTACCGCGTGGGGCTCGCCCGCTCAGCCTCATTCGCCTGCAGAATTCTGTAAATGGGAAACTACAAGTTCTTACAGCCTTTGCAGATTGTAGTTTCAATGAAGTACCATGGCGGTGTTGAGCACTCTAGTAGTTCATTGTATTTTTCTGTCAGTGTGTATCTGCCTGCCTGTACAAGGTACGAGCAGACAGATAAACTGACAAGCCTACAGGAGTCTAGCATGGCACCCGAGATCAGCAGATGTTTTACAGGCTCCTATAAAAAAATTAAAATAAATGCACATTTCTTTACATGCAAAAAGATGTGCAATTATTTATTTTTTTTTAAAAAAAAGGTAAACTTATCCTTTAACAATTTTAGGTGGCATTAATGGGCAGTTGAGGTAAAGATGCCACAATGCTTGTGTGAAAGAGCCCTTTAGGCGACGTGCAATTAGAAGGCATACCAAATGCTTACGCAACTTTCATAATGACTATGTGTCAGAGACTTGCAGCATTATGGGAAGTTCTATGGTAGAAAATGATTATGGTATTGTGAAGCACATCATTTTTAGCAATCAGCTTGCAGCTGTTTACATCCTTTCAGTCACGTCTGCACAGACATTTCTTTGGAAGAGGATCTACACATTCTTTTTATCACAGGACACTTGACATACATTACATAGAGCATTATACATAGACTTCTTGAGAATCAAATGACGCACTATTATTTCTCAATATTTTCACTTATTGGTGCCTCACATATAATCTGCTTAAGTTGTTGGTTTTCATTAAAGAAAGCCTTCTGTTAAACAGAGGGGTACACACAGATTCAAATTTGTCTGGGTTCCTGCTGAACCTCAATACATGTATGACCAGCTTTACACTTTGTTGCAGTTGATAAAATATGAAAAAAAATCACCTAGCACTTTTATCGCTCATAAAATAGTAGTAAACATTGTGGCTGAAGATATTATGATTTTTATGATGCAAGTCAAAATTAGTTTTTTTTTGGAATTAGATGCACTAGGTCCTCATTAGATCTGATACGGCTCCTTGAGGAGTTATCCTACTCAATAATATCCGCTCTTTTATATGACAATCTTGCTCGAAGGCTCCATTCACACCTAAATGTAGTGCAGCATTGGCTGCTGCACCGCATTGTTTTTTAAGCTTCTTTGTGTTTTTTTTGTACTAAAGAAGCTAATGTACCAAATTTTGGCACAGAGCCAGGAGCGTTTGGTGGTGAGATTTTTTGCCACGGTTTTAGTGCGTTTGGTCGCTCAACAAAAAAAATTGCACTGCGTTTTGGGTGCAATTAAGAAATAATGGCTTTGCAAATGCATCCCGTGTTTCCAGTACACTCAAGTGTGATCAGAGCATAAAAAATTGAATGAAAACCTTATTTCACATGAGCTACAAATAACAATTTCTTCTTAGTTCGACCTTAGAAAGAAAAAAAAAAAAACACCACCCAAACACCAATTTTTTTTTGCAGACACAATGTAATATTTAGAATGATCCATGTGTAGATAAGAGAGGAAAACAAATGCAGAAATGGGAAAAGCCTAAATGAAACAAAGCTAAATTATCCATCTTGTCCTCTCCATGTTATGATACCCGGGATTTCTCTCAGATGCAACCCTTTTTAAAGTCACTTAAGTCCCAAAGTCCTCATTTATTGCAAAAGCTAAGCATTATTTTTAATAATGTACATGACTCATCCAGAAAATAAATCTCCATGAACATAAACGTCACCATTTGATGTTAAAGGTCTATTAAATTGGTGACTACATGTAGTTTATTAATGATGCTCTGATAAGGCATCAAGTGCATTTTACTCACTGCAGTCACATTAACAGGACAAGAATTTTAATGAAACCCTTGAGGCAATGCACTTTGCCAAATCAATTTCAGATGTACCACTGCCTTAAAGGAAAAGTCTAGCTGCTGCAAGCTACGGTAATAATTATTTGTTGGTCAACGAAAAGAATACATTTTATTGTATTAATGTGTATCTTTTAAAGTTACATTAAAATTATATTTCTTTTACAAAACATGGTAAGGTTATTTGCAAGTCAAAAAAGGCTTTTTTAAATTGTGTGCATTTTTTTTGTTAACAGTGGAAAGAAAACAAACAAACAAAAAAAACAGGATAACAAAATCAAGGTAAAATAGTAGAAAAAAAAACCCTTAAAAATAATAGCTTATGCTGTGTACACACGACCGGACTTTCTGTCAGAGTAGACTCTGACGGTCTTTCCGACGGAGTTCCGCTGAAGCGGACTTGCCTACACACGATCAAACCAAAATCCGTTCGTTTAAAACGCGATGAAAGGAAGTTCAATAGCCAGTAGCCAATAGCTGCCCTTGCGTTGTTTTTGGTCCGTCGGACTAGCATACAAACAACGATTTTCCCGATGCAAAATGGAAAAAAAAGGATTAAAATGAAGACACCTATCAGGAATATAAAATGGTGGGTTTACATATTCTTTAACTAGGGCTGATTAGAGCAAAGGGTTAAAAAGGGGTTTAATAGGAATGCATTTTTTAACAACTCTGAAAGAAAAAGGCAAACAAAATGAAAAAAAAAAAAAAAAAAAGGATTAATAAAATAAAGGTAAAAAAAATAAAATAAATAGGAATACATTTTTTTTTGTTTTTTTACTTGTAAGGTTGCTTAAAGAGGAAGTAAACTCTCCCACTCTGATGCTGCTTTTCATTTAGTCCATTATAATAAGTAATTATCAAACTATAGCCACTGCAATCCAGTCCAAATCGCATATTACTTACTGTTTAAAGTAATTTTAAAAACTTAAAACACACAGTAGAGTGTATTTCCACCCTTACATTGAGCACTTCCTGTATTGTTAACCAAGCCTCCTTTTCAATCCAACGTTTCTGTGGCAACCCTGCTTCACTGCTCATAGCTGATTTGTTTTATTTCATAGTTGTTTATGGTTTCGGTTCCGAATATGGGAAAAACACCCTCATTGGTAGGCACCACATCCCTGGGCAAAGTTATAGATACAAAAAGAGAACTAAAGGGATTTTGACGGTGCAAATAGACTATACGTACAGAAAAAAATTTCTTTTTCTTTAAAAGAACACAGTTTATTATTACAACCATTAAAAAGAGAACGTATAGATTGTACAGAGTATCACAAACATTTTCCTTTTTTACAATCATAAAAACATGGTGGTCAGAGGGGATGAAAAGTGTGTGTTATAGTTTAACAGATGATAATTATTGCATACTAGCCCGACATGTTTCGCATTGTCGCTTTCTCAAGGGATATGCAACTGGTAATGATATCATCCAACACTTTTAATAATTCTAAAGAAATAAAGAGAAAAAAGTTTTTTATATATACACATAGATGGTATTAAATTTATAATACAACGTTGAATACACAGAAAATATTGAAAAGACCACGCGCTGTCACTCTGAAACATCAGTTATAGCTTACCCCTAGATTGATCCAACAGAACCTCGTCAAACCCAACGCATGCAGACCCAAACCAGGGCAGCAGTGAGGCTAAATTGCAACCACAGGGAACAGAAGGATGGAGCTGTTGTATAGATAGTAAATGTCATATGTCAGCAAGGATGTATATAGGGAATTGATTGGGTTAAAAAAGTAATTTAACACTTACTCTGTTTGATCAGGGCTGTAACCAGGGATGCAAGTAGTCATCAGTTTCAATAGAAATTGTAGTTACAGGGAGTGCTTCAGTAGTTAATGAATGAAGCCAAGGAGTTGAGTAAGAAAAGGGAGATCTTACTGCAAATAAAGAAAATGCAAGACTAGATGGTGTAGACTAAATTATAATTTGTCTGTGTGGAGATAATAAAAGTTTACAAATGGCTCATGATAGTATGATTTGACTCCAATAGGAATGGACATAATGTCTCAAAGTTTATCTACTAGAGCAGCAATTTAAACACTCATAGACTAAAATCCATGGGGGTTCAAAAAGTAAATAAAAATTAAACAAGATATGTGGATATAGAGCAGTGTGTGGTGTACTCACCAGTCACTCGCACTGCTGGGATATAGGCTTCATCCTCCGGCGCTGGCAGACATATCTGTCAGATGTGCCGGTTTAAATACTGTTCCCCAACGAGCCGGCGTGTGATCTTCAAACGCTTGCTGTTCCTCCATATTTGAGTGGAGGTTTAGAGTCTTGTCGTTTGGGTATGTATCTTGTGTGGATTTGTCAAAAATAACTTTATATAGAAGTCTACGGGCAAAAAGGTGGAGATCTTTAATAAGGTGAAATTTGTCTACTTGGGAGTCAGGACAAAAGGTTAAACCCAGTTTAAGGACCTGTTCTTCATGTTCAGTTAAAGTATAGGAGGAAAGATTGATGATGGATAGTTCTGACTGGTTAGGTGTTAAATCCAGGGTGCATGAGATTGAATCAGACTCTGGGCTTATGCTGTCCCTTGGTCCTTCCCTAAAAAAATGGGTGCTAACTTCATATCGGCTGGTACAGGTGTACCTAATGGGGAAATAATTGCATTAGTATTGCTTACCTTAGTGACCGTGTTTAGGTGAAGAGGAGGGGCAGTGACCGCCGTAGAAGGTGCTGTAGACATAATCATATGGGTGGCCATTGCCTGAGGACCACGTGACGTTTGTGGCAAGGAGTGAGGTATACCGGAAGTGCGAGGTGGTGCCGGTTTGGGGTGATTGGGCTGTGATCGACGAGGCAGTGGAGTGTCCGTTTGATTTTTTAGAGACTCCAAGGAGGCTGTGTCAGAGTTACTTTTTCGTCTTTTCGGCAATCTATCTCCAGACAAATCTCGGTATACCGTCGATTGGCTAGATGATAGGGAAGAAGAAGGTGACAGGTTAGTCATGTCATTGCCATTTCTATTGTTACGTTGGCTGGTGGATCTGTAAGATCTCGTGTTGGTATTCTGTGTCCATTTGTAAGCTGATCCATTTGAATGGGCATTTGTATCTCGTGCAAACTTGTTTTCCTTTGTACGGATAATATCTAAAGTGTATCTCTCCAAGTGTACTTTCAATTCATTTTCTTTTTTATTAAATTTTGCACTATTTGAAATAAGTTTGTAGTCATTATACCATTTTAAGATAGATTCATCTAGAATAATAAGTTCTTGTTCATATTGAGTGCACAATTGTATTGTATATTTTTATAAATTGTATATGCAATTTTGATTTAATTCAATTGTGTTTATTTCTTCCATGTAAGCGCGCTGTCCCTCTGATTCACTGATCGGATTGGAGGGTCTGTGGTCTCTTCCTGCCCGATCAGTTGCTCCTTTGGCCCTTCTCTGCCAAATCGCCCCCGGCCCTCTACCCGCACTGGGACCGGTGGGGGCTGCCGCATCCACACGGACGCCCGGGGCACATCCTCGAGATGTGCCCATTCTGCGCCGTGCCTCCCCGATGGACCAGTTCCAACACAGGACACATTTGGTGCCCCTCTCCCCGTCCCTCCAGCCCGTGATGCGGTGAGCCGGCGGGAGGAGCCGCCGTGCGCTGCTCTGCGCATGTCGGCTCTCTCTGCAGCCGCTGTGCTTCATGGGATGTGTAGTCTGGACGGCCACCCGGCTCCCCAGGCATGCGCACTGGCGCCATTATGTCCCCATCGAGCCGGCGTCACACGCCGGCTCGTTGGGGAACAGTATTTAAACCGGCACATCTGACAGATATGTCTGCCAGCGCCGGAGGATGAAGCCTATATCCCAGCAGTGCGAGTGACTGGTGAGTACACCACACACTGCTCTATATCCACATATCTTGTTTATTTTTTATTTACTTTTTGAACCCCCATGGATTTTAGTCTATGAGTGTTTAAATTGCTGCTCTAGTAGATAAACTTTGAGACATTATGTCCATTCCTATTGGAGTCAAATCATACTATCATGAGCCATTTGTAAACTTTTATTATCTCCACACAGACAAATTATAATTTAGTCTACACCATCTAGTCTTGCATTTTCTTTATTTGCAGTAAGATCTCCCTTTTCTTACTCAACTCCTTAGCTTCATTCATTAACTACTGAAGCACTCCCTGTAACTACAATTTCTATTGAAACTGATGACTACTTGCATCCCTGGTTACAGCCCTGATCAAACAGAGTAAGTGTTAAATTACTTTTTTAACCCAATCAATTCCCTATATACATCCTTGCTGACATATGACATTTACTATCTATACAACAGCTCCATCCTTCTGTTCCCTGTGGTTGCAATTTAGCCTCACTGCTGCCCTGGTTTGGGTCTGCATGCGTTGGGTTTGACGAGGTTCTGTTGGGTCAATCTAGGGGTAAGCTATAACTGATGTTTCAGAGTGACAGCGCGTGGTCTTTTCAATATTTTCTGTGTATTCAACGTATTATAAATTTAATACCATCTATGTGTATATATAAAAAACTTTTTTCTCTTTATTTCTTTAGAATTATTAAAAGTGTTGGATGATATCATTACCAGTTGCATATCCCTTGAGAAAGCGACAATGCGAAACATGTCGGGCTAGTATGCAATAATTATCATCTGTTAAACTATAACACACACTTTTCATCCCCTCTGACCACCATGTTTTTATGATTGTAAAAAAGGAAAATGTTTGTGATACTCTGTACAATCTATACGTTCTCTTTTTAATGGTTGTAATAATAAACTGTGTTCTTTTAAAGAAAAAGACATTTTTTCTGTACGTATAGTCTATTTGCACCGTCAAAATCCCTTTAGTTCTCTTTTTGTATCTATAACTTTGCCCAGGGATGTGGTGCCTACCAATGAGGGTGTTTTTCCCATATTCGGAACCGAAACCATAAACAACTATGAAATAAAACAAATCAGCTATGAGCAGTGAAGCAGGGTTGCCACAGAAACGTTGGATTGAAAAGGAGGCTTGGTTAACAATACAGGAAGTGCTCAATGTAAGGGTGGAAATACACTCTACTGTGTGTTTTAAGTTTTTAAAATTACTTTAAACAGTAAGTAATATGCGATTTGGACTGGATTGCAGTGGCTATAGTTTGATAATTACTTATTATAATGGACTAAATGAAAAGCAGCATCAGAGTGGGAGTGTTCTTTTAAAGAAAAATAAATTTTTTCTGTATGTATAGTCTATCTGCACCGTCAAAATCCCTTTAGTTCTCATTTTATTTCATAGCATTTACTTGTGCTGATTATCTAATGTTTGCCTGTGTCAGTCTTATCAGCTTTAGCTCATAAGGCTGCAGTAATGCTGTCCGATGCCCAAGTTTACACTCCATGTGATGTCACATGGTTACATGGGGTGTAGTAGGAAGCTCTGAGTGATTATGCAGTCTCGTGGGATTTCAGTGTTGTGCCGTAGGAAGATCTGATAATAGACAGACAAGTACACAGAGTGTGCCGTAAATCAGGGGAGATCTGGGCATGCTCTGTGAAGTCATTCTAAAGAACAAAAAGGATTACAACAATACTAAGCAAGTAAGGAGATATCTACAGGCAGTGATCATTAGGGTTTTTTATGCTGATTTACATGGGACAAAGTTGTCGGGGAGAGTTTACAACCACTTTAAACTAATGTCCTATCCAGATCAAAGGTTATACCATGAATCTATATATGAATAAAATAGTAAATATAATGTAATAAACTGTACACTGTATTCTCATTGACACTTGCAGACTATCTGTGTGAGTTTAGGGCTTGCACACACGGGCGAACTTAAGCCCCGTTCCCATATCGTGTAGTGGGAATGAGTGTATCTGCTACGCCATTTTCAAAGTGCCATGGTCACGTGATTCAGTGTGTTGTATAGGGCCAGCCCATGAGTTTCCTAATGTGCATTTGTCGCCCAAAAAGAAGCTCCTGCTCCTTTTTGTGCAAAATGCTTCATGTGTTTTTTTTAAAGGTGCAGTTTGCCAGGCTTTCCTTTCATGCGGCAGAATCGCATCATGTTTGGAGTGCATTGAAGGATAATGGCACCCAAATGTACATCATGCATTGCAGCAGCAATTGCCACGTGACTTGAAATCATGGGCAGAATCGCAATGATTCTGCCCATGATTCCAAATTGCAAAGTGTGAATGGAGCCTAAATTATGCATCCATGTGAGGGCCGTGTTTACCTGCACCGATCTTCCATGCATCTGCATGCAGGCAGTTCCATTCATGTCAGTTGGCAGCAGCGGCTGAATGGACACAGCAGAGGCTCCACCTAATTCGATATCTGCATGGGTGCAGGTCCCCGAACACACACAGCGTCCAAGGACCTGAACCCTCATGCAGGTCAAATTTGGATAAAATCTTCCCTATAGGTACATAGATGGCAATAAAACTGGGTGAAAGCTTCAACCCTTCTCCCCTCTATGCAAAAGAAAACAAGTTTTGGCTGACTTTGAGGCTGGGTTCACACCTATGTGAATTAGATGCGGGTTTCACTGCATCCAATTCGCATAGCAGGAGATTGTGACCGGCTCTCTATGAAGCCGGTTCACACATCTTTGCAGTGGCTCTGGTGCGATTTGCACAGGAGCCCTGTGCGTCTTTTTGACTGTTTCAGGTCTGAATTCAGCCCTCCTGCTGTGAGCCACTGCGTGTTCCAGTGTGAACCCAGCCTAAAACACAATTCTATTTCTAGTTGTTTTAGTTGGCCCCAGGACTGTTCCATTCTAATAATGTGAGCAAACATTAAAAAAGTCCCTTATTATGTTTGCCTCTCTTTTTGTAGATTTGAAGCCCATTCAACAAAGTTTAAGTGAAAGCAGTTTTATAGACAATAATGATCTGGCTGTCTCTTGTAAAGAGCAACAGATGTACTGAATTAGTCCAGTTTCGTGACCTCTTAATAATTTTCTTTTTTTATTTACAAACTGCTAGAACACTCTTGTTAAAGGGGAAAGATAATAATTTGCTTGTCCCAGTTCTGTCTAAATAAAGCATACATCTTATCCCGGTATTTTCTAACAACCATGGCTTAATATTATTCCATTGCAAAACAGCAGACATCTGGATAATATCATTTATATGAAAAGTAATTTACTTAGAGGGATGCTATTTAAATCAATTAATAAAAGCGGAGTTCCACCCACAAAATTAACTTTACATCAATTAACTGGAAAAAACATCAGAAAAAAAAATTGAATTTTTAAAATTTTTTTTAAAAATACTTGTTCAGGGCTGTTGCTATGGGGTCTCTTGTAATCTGCCCCCTTCCTCTCCACGGCGCCTGACATCACTTCCCTCGGCACCTGTGTTCGCAAGTGCTCCTGGGAGATGTCTGTCATCATTTCCCAGGAGTCACTGGGCAGCGCCGAGGGCTAGAATCTCAGTATTTGATAGGCTTATCATGGCTGCCATAACAACGGGGTGGGCACATCAGATGGCAACCTGAGAATTTTCCTGCGGTGCTACATGAGCTTACTGCGCATGCGCGAGAACGGGCGGTCCATGCTGGTTATTCAGCAGCACCGAAACCCGGAAGTTTATACTTGTGGGCTTCGCAGGCCCACAAGCAAGATGGAACTGCACAAGACAGGGAAATATGAGGTTAGTTTAAAATAAAAACAGAAAAACCCCATCCTCTTTTTTTCCCTTGAGAATGATAGTCTAGATCCAGAAAAGTAGGCCTGACTGAAGGGTCAAAGGGGGTGAAGATTGGCGACATCACTGAAAATGCAGCCTATCTATTCATTAGAGTGGTGACATCACTGAGAATGCAGCCTATCCATTCACTAGACACCAGTGACATCACTGAGAATGCAGCCTATCCAGTCACTAGAGACCGGTGACATCACTGAGAATGTAGCCTATCCAGTCACTAGAGACCGGTGACATCACTGAGAATACAGCCTATACATTCACTAGAGACCGGTGACATTACTGAGAATACAGCCTATACATTCAATAGAAAAAAAGAAGTGTTCCCCACCGTTTTTTTCTTAGCAGCTGAATAAATTGTAGAAAAATTATTGAATTAAAATCTTTTATTTATCAAAAAAAATATATATCAAACTCAGTGAGTTTGATATATATATTTTGATAAATGAAAGATTTTAATTCAATAATTTTTCTACAATTTATTCAGCTGCTAAAAAAAACCCCATGGGGAACCCTTCCGTTTTTGTAACTTTTTGGGGTGTGCAGCTTTCCTGACTCTCACATACAGTTGTGCTCATAAGTTTACATACCCTGGCAGAATTTATGATTTCTTGGCATATGTATATGGCACCTAGTCGACTTCATGCTATCTTTCCAGATGCGCCATAGTGTTGCTGGCGATGTGGTACAGATTAAAGGGACGATTCTGCATATATTTTGGACGTGCCCCAAGTTGACTTCTTACTGGGCAATGGTTCAAACAATTGCCAAGAAATTCACTAATTTTCAAATCCCGAATGACCCAGCATTTTTTTTATTACATATTACCACTATCCCAATGAAAACATATACAAAATCTGTCCTATGTCATTTACTAAATGCAGCTAAATCCTGTATACCTCTGATGTGGAAACAGCAGAATCCACCGACCATAGCATTATGGCTGAAGAAGGTGGAAGATATTGGAAAGATGGAGGACCTGATATTGACAGAAACTGATAGGAGATATACAAAAAGACATGGACTTCCTGGAATTTGTTTATTAATTCAGAAGAGGGTAGCTCCCTCTTAGGGCTAGAAAACGCGGATATGAGTCTGAGTTAAGAGATATGATGGATGTGCAATCAAATGCCTCGTTTACACTGAGCGGATCGGTTCGGGTCGGTACAGTTTGGAAAGCCAAGAATGGTCCGGCCTATTGAGTTGAGCGTTTCCACTGTAAGTCGGACCGCCAGGGGCCATACGTGGGTTTAGAAAAAATGCCTAGCATGGCGTCACACGTCCGCCAATCAGTGGAATGTATCGTACCATTTTCTATGGCCCCACATCTGAAGCAGGACCCAGAACGGTGCGGTTCGGTTCGGTTGTATGGGCTGCTTTCATAATGGAAACACTCAAAATAGCATACCGAACCGAACCAATCCGTTCAGTGGAAACGAGGCATTAGAGACATCAGATGCGATATCAAGCGCCATTTTTGGAATCCTTTCCCTATTGATTTTTCTTTCCCCTTTCCTCCCCTTTAAAACTCCTTTCCTATTCCCCCTCCCCTTTTCCTTTCCCCTCCCTCCCTTCCTTTTTTTTTTTTCCCTTTATTTTTATGTTATATCTCCTCTTGTCCTATATTTAGATTTGTTTTTTAAGTTAAAGTATACGGAATGAAGCAGAAGTGCTTTGTCGTATAAGGTGAGAAGAAGCAGGAACTTAGATTACTGTAGCAGTGAGATAGAGGGATACTTAGATTTTTGAGTTCTTGTATGTATAAATTGAATATATGTTAATTTTCTTTTGTAATACATGCTTATTATTTTAGGAGACTATGTTCTCCCATTCTGTAAACACTGCTATAGTATGTATATGCAATTCATTCCTGAAAAATTTTTTTTTTAATAAAAATCATATTTGGAAAAAAAAAAAAAATTTAAAAAGAGTAAACACGGTTGATTGATAACAAATGGCTGCAGCCGAACACTAACCATGAGTGAAAGAAAAGTTTTCGGGTTAGCATTCATATTCTCTGAAAAATGGCCAAGAAATCACAAATTCTGCCACGGTATGTAAACTTATGAGCACAATTGTTATGTTCTTCCATTATCTTTTCACTAGAGACCAGTGACCTCACTGATAATGTAGCACTGGCAAGTGCTTTTATTCACACATAAAAAAACACTGGCATCTTTTTTCCCTTTTCTCCTTAAAGTGGATGTAAACCTGAATTTTTTTTTGTTAATGTCATAATATAGAGTATAAGATTTCCTATCATTTGAGCCCAGTCTTGCCACAAAGAGTTAATCCAGCTCTGAGCAATCCTCTTTTATTGTTCAGTGAGAGAAATCTTGACAAATAGAGAAAAACTTTGTCAAATCCTCCCCCTTGCTGTGAGTGACAGGTGATTTACATCTCGTGCACTAGCCTAAGACATGCATTATTTTTTAATTCCCTCCCACTACTTTCTTCTGCTGCTCTGCAAGGATTGGCTGTTCCACACCTCAGCATGATTTGGCATGCTGAAGTCATGTGGTTACTTTCCTGTCTTTTCACTGGATGTTAGAGATCATAGCAGAAGTTCAGTGTAAGAAATACACAGGAGAAAAATGCATATTGACAAGGGGAGTGTAGAGGTGGGCGGGGAGTGTAGAGGTGGGCGAGGAGTCTACTGAGATCACGACTCCACCCACCGAGCTCCAGACAACAGACCCGCCCACAGAATCTGCAGTTTTTCGGGTCTCATAACAGACAGAGGGGAGACATTTGACAGGTAAAGATACATTCAGGAGGCATGTATATCCTTATAGATAACCCCTATGGCAGTAGTTTAGAAAGGATGGCATTGGGTTTATATCCACTTTAAGTATCCAATTCCAATAAACATTTCACAGATAAAAATAGAGTCAGACTTCTAAAGGCCCATGGACATTTTGCTGTAAACAAACATTTCCTCGCCTTTCTCAGGCTCTCTGATTGTCTGTCCTGGGACTGACTTAATAAAAAATAATAATCATATATTTAGATTTATTAGATTAAGTCCTCTCTGGAATAATTTAGAAACCAACATTTACTGAGAGCAATTTGTAGGTTGTTACGGCTGACCTTCTGAAAATGCTTTTTGCTGGGCTGTTTGCTACTTCAAGATGAATTCCAGGTATGATTAGTTTTACATAGTTACATTTGTCCAGCTTGCATATACCATACATGTGGGATCCCTCTAAAGTTGGAAATCACTGTAGTAGACACTGCTACCACAGTGATCTCTACTAACTTCTGGGTCCCATGCTGAGAAGCTGCCCCACTGCATTCTGAACACAGGAGGTTGGCCACTCAGCTGAGGAGCCATTCAGAGAATGCTTTGCATCTTCTCATTGAATGCAAAGCATTCTCTGATTGGACAAGGTGAAGTAAGTCAATGATGTCACGCTCTCCATTGTGTTCAGAGAAAACTTTGCATTCATTGAGAAGACGTAATGCATTCTCTGAATGGCGCCTCTGCTCAGTGGCTGACCTCCTGTGTCCAGAATGTGGCAGGGCAACCATTAGGCACTGGGCCCAGAAGGTAGTGGATATCACTGGAGAAGGGGTGTCTACTTCAGTGATTTTACTTCTGGGTCACCTACAGAAGACAAATATTAAAGTGTTTGTAAACCCAACATTTCATAGTCCTGATATGTGCCTGCTGTACGTGTATGAAAAAAGTATCCTACTCTCTTTGTATGCTTTCTTTGTGTAAAATCCCTGGTGTCCCCGCCAGTCCCTCTGCTCTCCTTTTATAAACTGACCACACTAAGCAGGAGAGCACATCCTAGTCAGGTCTTTAGCTGTGCTGGGAACTCAGCCTGCTCTCCTCCAATGATCAGACTTGTCCTGACAAGCCTCCCCTGCACAGCCCTTCACTAGGAAGATCAGTGTACTGCAGCTTCTCCTCTCCCCAGCTCTAATGCAACTGAGAACTGAGGGAATGTGATAAAAAAAAAAGGGGGAAAAAAGTGTTTATATTTTTTTTATATATCTACAAATGTTTTGGCTTTCATATATATTTTATAAATTGAACAGGCTGTTTTTCAAGATGAGGTTTTACAATCACTATAAATGCAGTGGATCGTCATGAAAGCCAGACAAGCAGCATTTTCGGAAGGAAAAATCAGTAATGGTAACCTACGCAGTTCTTTTAAGAGGAACTGCAGTCTGTTCACATAATTTGTGATAAAAACATCTTTTCCGTCCTGAAGCTTCCCTCCAACCACTTTGCATATTATTTTATTTATACTGTGATTCTGTACTTGTCAAACATGCTGCAGAAATCTCCCTCCACTGAGTATGGCTGCAAACATTTTAACTGCGGACAGTTGAAGCTGCTGCCTGTTCACTTCCTGGATTTACACAGACATACACCTCCAGCTCTGCAGCTCTCATTGGCCCTCTTATGACTTATCCCTCCTCCTTTCCTGGCAAACTCTCATGAGAGTGAAAGAGAGTGCTGTGCATGATGTCATAAGCCTAGGCTTTTTACCAGACAAGAAACAGAAGTGGGCTGTATAAGGTATTTACTGGCAGAAGAAAAAAAAACATTTTTACTATCCAAAAGTTAAAAACAACAACTGAAGGTCCGGTTTTAGTATAGATTTCAGTATACATCAGTTGTGCCAGAGATCGAGCATACTGGAGAAAGGGCCTAGGGATGGTATCGCCCATTGCAACCATTCATCTGCCTACATCTACGCACAAGGCAGTAACTCTGCAACAACTGATTTGCTGTCACATTAGGGCCTCATTCACATGGGCACTGAGGCCTGTATACTGTGAATGAGCTATTGGTTTATGCAGCTGGAGCTGCCAGGTTCGATGTGCAGGCAGCCCAAGTCTTCGAGGATGCAGAGGCTGCATGGACACTAATCTTAATCTGATGGGCATGTGGGTGCGTACGAGTGGCCCTGACTACAGACAGTGTGCGTTCGGGGCCAGTCACACACACCTGCATCCCTGTCAAAATAGGATGAGCAGCTGTGTCTATGCACCCGCCTGCATCCCCATAGACTTACATGGGCTGCTTGCATACAGCACCTGGAAACTCCAGCTACATAAACAAATGGCTCATTCTGGGTGTATGGACCTCAGCACCCATGTGAATGAGGCCTATATGTGCACAATCAATCATTTTGTTTTTAGGTTATCAGTGACATAAGTACAGTACGTCACATTTAAAAATAGAATGGCAAAAAAGTATCATTCCAGCAGTGTATAACATATAACATGTAACGTGTTAAGAGAAGATGATCAAACTGACAAAACAGTATGAAAGTGTATCAGTAGCTAAAGTGATAGGAACATTTTATATATTTAGTTGTCATCAGAACAAAAGTTGAGGGGAATCTGTTTAACCACTTAAGGACTTGCTCCCTTAATGACCGCGCCATTAACCTCCCTGGCGGTATGATTATTTCGGATTTTAGGTGCTGAAAGCGGTACAATTATTTGGCGTTTTATATTGTAGGCCTGTAATTCTTAACAATAACACACTTAAATCTGTCCAAACAAGAGTCTAGTAGATATCCCGGGTATGATGAAGTTTGAAACACAAAAACGTAAATTATAATATAATAGATAAATATAAATAATTAAAAATAATAATATAATAATAATAATAATAAAATAAATTTCCCCACGATTCACTATCGCTCAATTCTGCAAGTGTTCTAATTTACTATCGCTGTTTTCTAGCTGATCTAAAGCCACTTTTCACATAAAGGGACACTTTTTGGTTGCTATGGACAATCTCCAGTTTCCAGACAGAAAGAACAGTATATATCATATAAAACTGCATGCAGGGCATGGGCCAAAGCACTGGGGACAAAAGGGATGGCAAATGATTTCATACAGTACTGTAATCTGTAAGATTACAGTACTGTATGTGTTATGATTTGTAAATTTTTTTGAATTTGACGCCAGGCTCCGCCCCCGTGCGTCGCGCCGCTCGCAGGGAACGGAGCCTGGCACGGAGAGGCTTCGGAGGAGACAGAGCCCGCAGACACAGCGGGGGACATCGCAGGATCCTGGGGACAAGGTAAGTAACGCAGCACCAGGATCCTGCAATGTAATCCCGAGTGTGGCTTGGGGTTACCGCTAATGGGACTGAAATTTAACCCCGAGCCACACTGGGGATTACTGTCAGGGAGGCTATGGGGGCAAATAGATTTAACTGACAATTGCTCAGTCGTGCGACATTGTACCCAAACAAAACGTATGTCTTTTTTTCCCCCACAAATAGAGCTTTCTTTTGGTGGTATTTAATCACCTCTGCAGTTTTTATTTTTTGTGCTATAAACAAAAAAAGAGCAACAATTTTGAAAAAAACCAAAAAACAATATTTTTTACTTTTTGCTATAATAAATATCCACAAAAATAAAAAAAAATAAAAATCTTCATTAGTTTAGGCTGGAAAAAAAAAGCGTATATTGACTGGTCTGCGCAAAAGTTATAGCGTCTACAAAATAGGGGATCGATTTATGGAATTTTTATTTTTTATTTTTTACTAGTAATGGCGGTGATCAGCGATTTTTATCGGAACTGTGACATTGCAGGGGACAGAGCTGACACTTTTGACACTTTTTTGGCACCAGTGACATTTACAGTGGGGACAGAAAATATTCAGACCCCCTTAAATTTTTAACTCTTTGTTATATTGCAGCCATTTGCTAAAATCATTTAAGTTCATTTTTTTCCTCATTAAATGTACACACAGCACCCCAAATTGACAGAAAAACACAGAATTGTTGACATTTTTGCAGATTTATTAACCACTTAACAACCGGCCCATAGCCGAATGACGGCTGCAGGGCGGTTGCTTAACTCTGGGAGGACGTCATATGACGTCCTCTCAGAATTCCCCTCTCGCGCGCCCCCTGGGCGCGCGCACCCGAACACATCCGTGACCGCCGGGTCTTCAGGACCCGGCGCATCACGGATCCCGGTAAATGGCCGCTGATCGCGGCCATTTACCATGTGATCGCGCCGTCAAATGACGGCGCGATCACATGTAAACAGACCGGCGGCGTCTAATGACGCCGGTTCCTCTCCTCCCCTCCTGTGTACCGATCGGTACACTGTGGAGGAGAGGGAGATGGATGGATGGCTGCAGCGCTGTGGGCTGGTTGTGTAGTGCCCACAGCGCTGCACAGAGACATCCAACCATCCATCCATCCATGCTCAGCCATCCCCACTACTCTGCAATACTCTGCTATGCCCCACCTTACTCTGCAATACCCCAATATTACTCTGCAATACCCCCACATTACTCTGCAATACCCCCACATTACTCTGCAATACCCCCACATTGCTCTGCAATACCCCCACATTACTCTGCAATACCCCACAATACTCTGCAATACCCCACAATGCTCTGCAATACCCCACAGTACTCTGCAATACCCCACAGTACTCTGCAATACTCTGCAATACCCCGCAATACTCTGCAATACCCCGCAATACTCTGCAATACCCCGCAGTACTCTGCAATACCCCGCAATACTCTGCAATACTCTGCAATACCCCGCAGTACTCTGCAATACCCCGCAGTACTCTGCAATACCCCGCAGTACTCTGCAATACCCTGCAGTACTCTGCAATACCCCGCAGTACTCTGCAATACCCCGCAGTACTCTGCAATACCCTGCAGTACTCTGCAATACCCCGCAATACTCTGCAATACCCCGCAGTACACTGCAATACCCCGCAATACTCCGCAATACTCCGCAATACCCCGCAATACTCTGCAATACCCCGCAATACTCTGCAATACCCCGCAATACTCTGCAATACCCTGCAGTACTCTGCAATACCCCGTCGTACTCTGCAATACCCCCCATACTCTGCAATACCCCGCCATACTCTGCAATACCCCGCCATACCCTGCCATGCTGAGCCACGCTCGGCTGTACTCGGCCTCTGTATGTGGCCAGGCTGTGGAAGTCTCACACATGTGGTATCGCCGTACTCAGGAGGAGCAGGAGAATCTATTTTGGGGTGTCATTTTTGGTATGTACATGCTATGTGTTAGAAATATTGTATAAATGGACAACTTTGTGTTAAAAAAAAAAAATACGTTTTAACCACTTGAGCCCCGGACCATTATGCTGCCTAAGGACCAGAGGTCTTTTTCCAATTTGGCACTGCGTCGCTTTAACTGCTAATTGCGCGGTCATGCAATGCTGTACCCAAACGAAATTTGCGTCCTTTTCTTCCCACAAATAGAGCTTTCTTTTGATGGTATTTGATCACCTCTGCGGTTTTTATTTTTTGCGCTATAAACGGAAAAAGACCGAAAATTTTGAAAAAAAATGATATTTTCTACTTTTTGTTATAAAAAAAATCCAATAAACTAAATTTTAGTCATACATTTAGGCCAAAATGTATTCGGCCACATGTCTTTGGTAAAAAAAATGTCAATAAGCGTATATTTATTGGTTTGCGCAAAAGTTATAGCGTCTACAAACTAGGGTACATTTTCTGGAATTTACACAGCTTTTAGTTTATGACTGCCTATGTCATTTCTTGAGGTGCTAAAATGGCAGGGCAGTACAAAACCCCCCCAAATGACCCCATTTTGGAAAGTAGACACCCCAAGGAAATTGCTGAGAGGCATGTTGAACCCATTGAATATTTATTTTTTTTGTCCCAAGTGATTGAAAAATGACAAAAAAAAAAAAAAAAAAAAATATTTACAAAAAGTCGTCAGTAAATGATATATTGCTCACACAGGCCATGGGCCTATGTGGAATTGCACCCCAAAATACATTTAGCTGCTTCTCCTGAGTATGGGGATACCACATGTGTGGGACTTTTTGGGAGCCTAGCCGCGTACGGGGCCCCGAAAACCAATCACCGCCTTCAGGATTTCTAAGGGTGTAAATTTTTGCTTTCACTCTTCACTGCCTATCACAGTTTCGGAGGCCATGGAATGCCCAGGTGGCACAAAACCCCCCAAAATGACCCCATTTTGGAAAGTAGACACCCCAAGCTATTTGCTGAGAGGCATATTGAGTCCATGGAATATTTTATATTTTGACACAAGTTGCGGGAAAGTGACACTTTTTTTTTTTTTTTTTCATAAAGTTGTCACTAAATGATATATTGCTCACACAGGCCATGGGCATATGTGGAATTGCACCCCAAAATACATTTAGCTGCTTCTCCTGAGTATGGGGATACCACATGTGTGGGACTTTTTGGGAGCCTAGCCGCGTACTGGACCCCGAAAACCAATCACTGCCTTCAGGATTTCTAAGGGTGAAAATTTTTGATTTCACTCTTTACTGCCTATCACAGTTTCGGAGGCCATGGAATGCCCAGGTGGCACAAAACCCCCCCAAATGACCCCATTTTGGAAAGTAGACACCCCAAGCTATTTGCTGAAAGGCATGGTGAGTATTTTGCAGCTCTCATTTGTTTTTGAAAATGAAGAAAGACAAGAAAAAACATTTTTTTTTTTTCTTTTTTCAATTTTCAAAACTTTGTGACAAAAAGTGAGGTCTGCAAAATACTCACTATACCTCTCAGCAAATAGCTTGGGGTGTCTACTTTCCAAAATGGGGTCATTTGGGGGGGTTTTGTGCCACCTGGGCATTCCATGGCCTCCGAAACTGTGATAGGCAGTGAAGAGTGAAATCAAAAATTCACGCCCTTAGAAATCCTGAAGGCGGTGCTTGGTTTTCGGGGTCCCGTACGCGGCTAGGCTCCCAAAAAGTCTCACACATGTGGTATCCCCGTACTCAGGAGAAGCAGCAGAATGTATTTTGGGGTGTAATTTCACATATTTCCATGGCATGTTTGAGCAATATATCATTTAGTGACAACTTTGTGCAAAAAAAAAAAAAAAAAAAAAAAAAATTTGTCTCTTTCCCGCAACTTGTGTCGCAATATAAAATATTCCATGGACTCGACATGCCTCTCAGCAAATAGCTTGGGGTGTCTACTTTCCAAAATGGGGTCATTTGGGGGGGTTTTGAACTGTCCTGGCATTTTATGCACAACATTTAGAAGCTTATGTCACACATCACCCACTCTTCTAACCACTTGAAGACAAAGCCCTTTCTGACACTTATTGTTTACATGAAAAAGTTTTTTTTTTTTGCAAAAAAATTACTTTGAACCCCCAAACATTATATATTTTTTTAAAGCAAATGCCCTACAGATTAAAATGGTGGGTGTTTCATTTTTTTTTTTCACACAGTAATTGCGCAGCGATTTTTCAAACGCATTTTTTGGGGAAAAAACACACTTTTTTTAATTTTAATGCACTAAAACATGCTATATTGCCCAAATGTTTGATGAAATAAAAAAGATGATCTTAGGCCGAGTACATGGATACCAAACATGACATGCTTTAAAATTGCGCACAAACGTGCAGTGGCAACAAAATAAATACATGTTTAAAAGCCTTCAAAAGCCTTTACAGGTTACCACTTTAGATTTACAGAGGAGGTCTACTGGAAAAATTACTGCACTCGATCTGGCCTTCGCGGTGATACCTCACATGCATGGTGCAATTGCTGTTTATGTTTGACGACAGACCGCCGCTTGCGTTCGCCTTAGCGCGAGAGCAGGGGGCGACAGGGGTGTTTTTTTTTTTGTTTTTTTTTTCTTTATTATTTTTTTGCTTTTTTAATCTTACTTTTAAACTGTTCCTTTCATATTTTTTTTTTTTAATCATTTTTATTGTTATCTCGGGGAATGTAAATATCCCCTATGATAGCAATAGGTAGTGACAGGTACTCTTTTTTGAAAAAATTGTGGTCTATTAGACCCTAGATCTCTCCTCTGCCCTCAAAGCATCTGACCACACCAAGATCGGTGTGATAAAATGCTTCCCCAATTTCCCAATGGCGCTATTTACATCCGGCGAAATCTAAGTCATGAAATACTCGTAGCTTCCGGTTTCTTAGGCCATAGAGATGTTTGGAGCCACTCTGGTCTCTGATCAGCTCTATGGTCAGCTGGCTAAATCACCGGCTGCATTCTCAGGTTCCCTGTTGAGACAGGAGAGCCAGAGAAAAACACGGAAGACGGTGGGGGTGGGGCATTCCCTCCCACGGCTTGTAAAAGCAGTCTAGAGGCTAATTAGCCGCTAGGATTGCTTTTACATGAAAGCCGACCGCTGGCTGAAAAGAATGATACCAAGATGATACCTAAACCTGCAGGCATCATTCTGGTATAACCACTCAAAGTCGTGAATGGCGTACCTGAAGACAAAAAAATGGTTAACAATGGTTAACAATAAAGCACAGTAAAGTGTAAATAATTACACACCTGAAAAACAAACATGATAAAACATAATAACAATAACAATAACAATAAAACATTGCAGAATAGAATACAGTAAAAAAGAGCAGAACAATAGAGAGAGAGAATAGAGAGAGAGAGAACAATAAAACAACAACTATTTTTTTTTATTTCATATTTTTTTTTTTTTTTACACTTTTTTTGTAACTAACTTTTATAACGGTAACCGGTTCCAGGTTCGGGTCTCTCAAAATGCGATGGCATCTTGGGAGACCCTGTGAAAGTGTGCCTAGTCTGTGCAATGCTGTACCCTACGCTAATACTCAACTAGTGTATGGTAGCGTTCAAAACATTCACCAATGCAAAGACCAGGATTGTCAGGACAGGAGGGACAATAATAGCGGGTGTCATGCCTATATCCGCGCTTGCTGCAGACACGACATCTTTTTTGGGGGTTCGTTGGGTAGGGGTACTCGGGAGGACATAAAAATGCCTCTCATGCAGCCGACTGCATTTGGTTGGGGATGTGAATGGGGGAAGTACGGGCGCTGCAGAAGCGGTGGGTTCCCAATTAGGATTGGCGAATGCAGCAGGAAGGGCACTATGGGCACGACGGGCCTGTGTTTGTCTTCTTGGTGGCAGCGGGACACTACTTGTGCTTGCCACCTCACCAGCTTGAACTGCACTTATGGGACTCGCCACGTCACCAAGTGTTACTGCAGTGCTGGTTTGACTACGACCGGGGTGTACTAGGCCGCTGGCGCTTGCCAGTTCACCAAAACGCTACCAAAAAACGTTAGCGATCGCAGGGATCAGGCCTGACTCTGCGAACGCTGCAGTTATGCGTTTAGTGTTTTGTAAGTGTCAGTGATCGATCGATACTGCACTTGGGTGGGCTGGGCCGGGCCGGGCGGAGGGGCAAAACGCAGGTGCTAGCAGGTATCTGGGCTGATCCCGCTAACACTGCGTTTTTGGGAACCCTAAACTGCTGGTGACGCTAGTATAGATCTGATCGGATCAGATATTGATGCGATCAGATACTATACCACTAAGGGAGGTGTACGGTGCGTGCGTGGGTGTTAGCGGTACTGGCGCTAATCTGACGCTGCCTGGGGCTGGTGCTTGCCAGTTCACCAAAACGCTACAAAAAAAACTGTTAGCGATCGCAGGGATCAGGCCTGACTCTGCGAACGCTGCAGTTATGCGTTTAGTGTTTTGTAAGTGTCAGTGATCGATCGATACTGCACTTGGGTGGGCTGGGCTGGGCCGGGCGGAGGGGAAAAACGCAGGTGCTAGCAGGTATCTGGGCTGATTCCGCTAACACTGCGTTTTTGGGAACCCTAAACTGCTGGGGACGCTAGTATAGATCTGATCGGATCAGATATTGCTCCGATCAGATACTATATCACTAAGGGAGGCGTATGCTGCGTGCGTGGGTGTTAGCGGTACTGGCGCTAACCTGACGCCTGGGGCTGGTGCTTGCCAGTTCACCAAAATGCTACCAAAAAAACTGTTAGCGATCGCAGGGATCAGGCCTGACTCTGTGAACGCTGCAGTTATGCGTTTAGTGTTTTGTAAGTGACAGTGATCGATCGATACTGCACTTGGGTGGGCTGGGCGGAGGCACAAAACGCAGGTGCTAGCAGGTATCTGGGCTGATCCCGCTAACACTGCGTTTTTGGGAACCCTAAACTGCTGGGGACGCTAGTATAGATCTGATCGGATCAGATATTGATCCGATCAGATACTATACCACTAAGGGAGGCGTATGCTGCATGCGTGGGTGTTAGCGGTACTGGCGCTAATCTGACGCTGCCTGGGGCGACGCATATCACCGCCGGGCGATCAGGGGGCTAAACCTTTATTTGGTAATAAACGGCGGGTGCCCTAACACTATAAAAAATAAACGAACTAACCAGCGTCATCCGTAACGGTTATACGGTGATCAGTGGTGAAAGGGTTAACTAGGGGGCAATCAAGGGGTTAAAACATTTATTAGGTAGTATATGGGGGTCCCTGACGCTATAAAACGCTGACGGCGAACCTAAATATTTACCTCACTAACTAGCGTCACCAGCGACACTAATACAGCGATCAGAAAAATGATCGCTTAGTGACACTGGTGACAGGGGGTGATCAAGGGGTTAAAACTTTATTAGGGGGGTTAGGGGGGTACCCTAGACCTAAAGGGGGGTAATACTCACTGTCCTACCACTGCTAACTGTCACAAACTGACACTATGCAGTAATCAGAAAAAAAAAAAAAAAAAAAAAAAAAAAACCTGCTGGTGTCAGTTTGTGACAGGGGGGGGGGGGTGATTGGGGGGCGATCGGGGGGGGGATCGGGGTGTTTTGTGTGCCTGGCATGTTCTACTGTGTGTGTGTGTGTTGGTGCACTCACATAGATGTCTTCTCTCCTCGGGCCGGAACGGAAAATACCGACCCGAGGGGAGATGACATCACTTCCTTTGCTGCTGTTTAGCATACAGCAGCAAAGGAGTGTTTTCATTGGCCGGCGGCGATCGCGAGGGGGGGGCCACGAACGGATGGTCTCCCCCTCATCACCGATCGCCGCTGGACAAAAGACGACCGCCTCGGGCACCGGGGGGGGGTCCGATCGGACCCCCCACCCGCGGAAGGCAAATCACGTACCCTGTACGTGATTTTGCCTGTCCGTGCCACTTTGCCGACGTACATCGGCGTGAGGCGGTCGTCAAGTGGTTAACCACTTCCCGCCCGCCGACTGTCATACAACGTCCTTGACTTTGTGCGGGGATATCTGAATAAAGCCTGCAGCTACAGGCATCATTCAGATATCATCTTTTTCAGCCGGCGATTCCCTACACCATAAGAACGATCATAGCGGCTGTTCCACTGCTTGATCGTTCTTACGGGAGGCGAGAGGGGATGTCCCCCCTCCCGCCGCACTCCGCTGCTTCTACCGACTCACCGCTACGATCGAAGCCAGGATCGTTTTTTTTTTTTTTTTTTTTTTATTTCAGGCTTCCCAGCCTAGAGGTGAGATGTGGGGTCTTATTGACCCCATATCTCATTGTAAAGAGGACCTGTCATGCCATATTCCAATTGCAAGGGATGTTTACATTCCTTGTAATAGGAATAAAAGTGGTCAAAAATTTTTTTTTTGTAAAAAAGCATCAAACAAAAATAAATAAAGTAAAATGAACAATAAAAAAAAAAAAAAAAAATTTAAAGCACCCCTGTCCCTGTGTGCTTGCATGCAGAAGTGAACGCATATGTAAGTCCCGCCCACATATGAAAACGGTGTTCAAACCACACATGTGAGGTATCACTGCGATCAGTAGAGCGAGCGCAAAAATTTTGGCCCTAGACCTCCTCTGTAACACAAAACATGTAACCAGTAAAAAATTTTAAAGCGTCGCCTATGGGGATTTTTGAGTAGCAAAGTTTGGCGCCATTCCACAAGCGCGTGCAATTTTGAAAGGTGACATGTTGGGTATCTATTTACTCGGCGTAACTTCATCTTTCACATTATGCAAAAACATTGGGCTAAATTTACTGTTTTGGTTTTTGTAAAGCACAAAACAGTTTTTTTTTCCCAAAAAAAAGCGTTAAAAAAATTGCTGCGCAAATACCGTGTGAGATAAAAAGTTGCAACGACTGCCATTGTATTCTCTAGGGTCTTTGCTAAAAAAAACATATATAATGTTTTGGGGTTCTATGTAATTTTCTAGCTAATAAATGATGATTTTTACATGTAGGAGAGAAATGTCAGAATTGGCCTGGGCACTCCAGAATGCCTGAAGGTGCTCCCCTGCATGTTGGGCCTCTGTATGTGGCCACGCTGTGTAAAAGTCTCACACATGTGGTATCGTCGTACTCGGGAGTAATAGCAGAATGTGTTTTGGGGTGTAATTTGTGGTATGCATATGTGGAGTGTAAGAAATAACCTGCTAATATGACAATTTTGTGAAAAAAAAAAAGTAAAAAAAAAAAAACTTGATTTGCAAAGAATTGTGGGAAAAAATGACAACTTCAAAAAACTCACCATGCATCTTTCTAAATACCTTGGAATGTCTTCTTTCCAAAAAGGGGTCATTTGGGGGGTATTTGTACTTTTCTGGCATGTTAGGGTCTCAAGAAATTAGATAGGCCGTCAGTACTTCAGGTGTGATCAATTTTCAGATATTCGCACCATAGCTTGTGGACGCTATAACTTTCACAAAGACCAAATAATATCCACCGATTTGGGTTATTTTTACCAAAGATTTGTAGCGGTATAAATTTTGGCCAAAATATATGAAGAAAAATTACTAATTTGCAAAATTTTATAACAGAAATGAAGAAAAATTTATTTTTTTACAGAATTTTCGGTCTTTTTTCTTTTATAGCGCAAAAAATAAAGAACCCAGCGGTGATTAAATACCACCAAAATAAAGCTCTATTTGTGTGAAAAAAAGGACAAAAATTTCATATGGGTACAGTGTTGCATGACTGAGTAATTGTCATTCAAAATGTGAGAGCACCAAAAGCTGAAAATTGGTCTGGTTAGGAAGGGGGTTTAAGTGCCCAGTGGTCAAGTGGTTAAAAAAGAAAAACTGAAATATCACATGGTCCTAAGTATTCAGCCATTTGCTCAGTATTTAGTAGAAGCACCCTTGAAGCACCCAGCCATGAGTCTTTTTGGGAAAGATGCAACAAGTTTTTCACACTTGGATTTGGGGATCCTCTGCCATTCCTCCTTGCAGATCCTCTCCAGTTCTGTCAGGTTGGATGGTAAACGTTGGTGGACAGCCATTTTTAGGTTTCTCCGTTATTTTAGCTGTGTGCTTAGCGTCATTGTCTTGTTCGAAGGTAAATCTTCTGAGTCTGAGGTCCTGAGCACTCTGGAGAAGGTTTTCGTCCAGGATATCCCTGTATTTGGCCGCATTCATCTTTCCCTCGATTGCAACCAGTCGTCCTGTCCCTGCAGCTGAAAAACACCCCCACAGCATGATGCTGCCACCACCATGCTTCACTGTTGGGACTGTATTGGACAGGTAATGAGCAGTGCCTGGTTTTCTACACACATAGCGCATAGAATTAAGGCCAAAATGTTCTACCTTGGTCTCATCAGACCAGAGAATCTTATTTCTCCCCATCTTGGAGTCCTTCAGGTGTTTTTCAGCAAACTCCATGCAGGCTTTCATGTATCTTGCACTCAGGAGAGGCTTCCGTCAGGCCACTCTGCCATAAAGCCCCGACTGGTGGAGGGCTGCAGTGATGGTTGACTTTCTACAACTTTCTCCCATCTCCCGACTGCATCTCTGGAGCTCAACCACAGTGATCTTTGGGTTCTTCTTTACCTCTCTAACCAAGGCTCTTCTCCCCAAATAGCTCAGTTTGGCTGGACAGCCAGCTCTAGGAAGGGTTCTGGTCATCCCAAACGTCTTTCATTTAAGGATTATTGAGCCACTGTGCTCTTAGGAACCTTAAGTGCAGCAGAAATTTTTTTGTAACCTTGGCCAGATCTGTGCCTTGCCACAATTCTGTCTCTGAGCTCTTCAGGCAGTTCCTTTGACCTCATGATTCTCATTTGCTCTGACATGCACTGTGAGCTGTAAGGTCTTATATAGACAGGTGTGTGGCTTTCTTAATCAAGTCCAATCAGTATAATCAAACACAGCTGGACTCAAATGAAGGTGTAGAACCATCTCAAGGATGATCAGAAGAAATGGACAGCACCTGAGTTAAATATATAGGAGTGTCACAGCAAAGGGTCTGAATACTTAGGACCATGTGATATTTAATTTTTTCATTTTTAATAAATCTGCAAAAATGTCAACAATTCTGTTTTTTTCTGTCAATATGGGGTGCTGTGTGTACATTAATGAGGAAAAAAATGAACTTAAATGATTTTAGCAAATGGCTGCAATATAACAAAGAGTGAAAAATTTCCGTCCCCACTGTATACAGCGATCAGAACTAAAAGTAGCCACTGATTACTGTATAAATGCCACTGGAAGGGGTTAACACTAGGGGGCAATCAAGGGGTTAAGTGTTCCCTAGGGAGGTGTTTCTAACTGTGGGGGCAGTGTACTGCCTGGAGGAGAGAGATCGCTGTTCCTGATCACTAGGAACAGCAGATCTCTCTTCACTTCCCTGTCAGAACGGGGATCTGTCTGTTCACATTGGCAGATCCCCGTTCTGGCTCTCTGTGGAGCGATCGCGGGTGGCCGGCGACATCATGGCCGACGGCCATGCGCATCGGCTGCGGTGTCATGCACGCACCCCCTATCACTTTTAAAGTGGCCGACGTACACCTACAGCAATTCCGCAGGGGAGCCAACCTGCTGCTGTATAATGACCTGCTGCTGGTTGCCAAGCGGTTAATGGGGACACCTGTCCCGGTGAAAACTAAGAGGGGATTCCCTACTTTGATGAGCATTCCTCTTCTTAATTCATCTCTAGGACAGGAATTTAAGGTAAATTTTCCTAATGGGACACAAACAGCAACCTCCCCTCCAAAACACAAGCATTATCCAAAGCAAAAAAAAAAGTATATGCACTCACTGGCCCCTTTATTAGGTACACCTTACTAGTACCGGGTTGGAGCCCCTTTTGCCCTCAGAACTGCCTTCATTCTTCATGGTATAGATTTAACAAGGTGTTGAAAACATTCCTCAGAGATTTTGGTCAATATTGGTATGATAGCATCACACAGTTGCTGCCAATTTTTTTGGCTGCACATCCATGATGCGAATCTCCAGTTCCACCACATCTCAAAGGTGCTCTATTGGATTGAGATCTGGTGGGGGAGACTGTGGAGGCCATTAGAGCACAGTGAACTCATTGTCATGTTCAAGAAACAAGTGGTGAGATGATTGGATCTTTGTGACATGGTGCATAACCCTGCTGGAAGGAGCCATCAGAAGATGGGTACACTGTAGTCATAAAGGGATGGACATGGTCAGCAACAATACTCAGGTAGGCCGTGGCATTTAAACAATACTCAATTGGTACTAAGGGGCCCAAAGTGTGCCAAGAAAATATCTCCCACACCATTACACCACCACCAGTCTGAACAGTTGACACAAGGCAGGATAGGTCCATGCTTTCATGTTTTCATCAAATTCTGACCCTACCATCTGAATGTCGCAGCTGAAAATCGAGACTCATCAGACCAAGCATTATTTTCCAATCTTCTATTGTCCAATTTTGGTGAGCCTGTGCGAATTGTAGCTTCAGTTTCTACACAGGAGTGTCACCCGGTGTGGTGTTCTGCTGCTGTAGCCCATCTGCTTCAAGGTTATATGCGCTGTGCGTTCAGAGAGGGTATATGCATATCTTGGTTGTAACGAGTGGTTATTACTGTTGCCTTTCCATCATGTGCCTCTTCTCCTCTGACATCAACAGGGCATTTTTATTAATGCAACTGCCGCTCACTGGATATTTTCTCTTTTTTAGACCATTCTCTGTAAACCCGAGAGATGGTTTTATGTGAAAATCCCAGTAGATCAGCAGTTTTTGAAATACTCAGAGCAGCCTGTCTGGCACCAACAACCATGCCACATTCAAAGTCACTTAAATCCCCTTTCTTCCCCATTCTGATGCTTGGCTCGAACTTTTTTTTGCCAAGCAATTGAACAGGTGTACCTAATAAAGTGGCCGATGTATTGAGATGGTTATACTGGGATCATGGCTGAGGCTACAGTATTTTTTACAGCAGGCAATTCCCCACAATGTAAAAAGTGATCTGAGTGGCTATACAGTAGTTAAATCACTTTTACAGATGGCAGAAGGGGGTTTCCACCCTCTCTCTGCCACCTTTACGGCTTTCCCGTCCCATCAGGAACGCATCAGCTTCCTTGCACACAGTGGGAGGAACTGCCATTATTCCTCCCATTATTCCTCCCACTGTGTGGTGTCAGAAGCCAGAAGCAACAAGGATTTTCCTCTCCATAAAGAGGACCTGTCACAGCCCATGCTATCAAAAGGGATGTTGTTCACCTCCTGTGATAGGAAAAAAAGTTGAGGAAAATAATAAAGGGACACCGTAAAAAAATTATTTATATTAAATAAATTAAAACGCCCCTAAAACCAATACCCCACAACTTTGAAAAACTGCTGAGCAAAGATCATGTGACAAAAAAAAAAAATTGAGGCTCCCAACATTTTATTCTCCATGGTCTCTGCTTAAAATATGTAATGCTTAGAGGTTTTAAGTAATTTTCTAGCAAAAAAAAATTTTTTACATGCATCACAGAAATGTCAGAACCAAGGATGAGCTCCGGCGTGTTCACACACTCCATGTGCAGAGCACGCCAGGAAGTCGGCACGGAGCAGCGCTAATCACAGGCAGTGAGACATTTCCCGATCTCTGCAGCCACTCTTCGGGAAAATGTCTTACTGCCTGTGATTAGTGCAGTGCCGTGCCGACTTCCTGGCGGGCTCTGCACGTGGTGTGTGCAAACACGCCGGAGCTCATCCTTAGTCAGAATTAGCCTGAAGGTCAAGTGGTTAAGTCCACAACAATACCTTTAATACATTTCACTTCTGCTACTGCACTGGGTATCCCATGGGACCTACAGCAGGGCCATATGGATGCATATGGCACTTTAAACTGAGGAAATGCCATACATAGTTTCTTCTGTTCATAGATCTTTTCTTAGACTTTAGGAAAATTTGCTTTATGACTAAAAGGAAACATGTGAAATGGTTTTCTTAACAGCAACTAGGGGAAATATATTAAATTAATTACCACACACAGCTGCAAAGTTTTAGAGTCGAAATAACTCTCAGCTGCTCGTTACCAATGGAATTATGCCCATGACATTTTGCTAAAAAACAGCCAATGACCTGGAACAGGCACACAGGCAGTGAAGTGCCAGACCTGTATACCTGCCCCAGGGAAACGACTTTTCAAAAGAAATCTGTATTTCGAGAAATACATTAGCTAACATTGCTGAGCTTTTCCTGATAATGCCAGTTGCCTGGATGCAATGCTTACCGAGTTGTAACAAGCATGCAGATTAGAAGATTCTGGAATTCCTGATGTGATTTCTTGTCCCAGGTCTTTGCCTCAGAAAAGCTATAATATCAGCATTAAGGATGAGCTCTGGCGTGTTCGCACAGCCCACGTGCAGAGCCCGCCAGGAAGCCGGCACTGCGCTGCGCTAATCACAGGCAGTGAGACATTTCCCAGTCTCTGCAGCCGCCTATCGGGACAATGTCTCACTGCCTGTGATTAGCGCAGCGCAGTGTCGACTTCCTGGCGAGCTCTGTACATGAAGTGTGCGACTGCAAACACGCCGGAGCTCATCCTTAATCAGCATGGCATTCAGGCAGCTAGTGTTTCAGAAGGAGGTCAGTCTCCTTGCTTCCTTAGTACAGGATTTCTTGACACAGCTGGACCCTTTACCTTTTAAAAAACTACGTGCATCGTCCTCTGTATGTACTGTGTCCTTTATCCATTATTCTCCTTTGGGTTTCTGTAGGTGTCATTACAGCACTGACTGTCTCTGCAGACATGTTCCTGGCTGTCAGTAGAGTGCTGATTGTTTCTCTGTGTATATATTGCTGGCTGTAAGTACAGTACTGATTGAGTCTTTGTGTACGATTGTCAGCACAGTACTGATTGTGTCTCTACAAACATGTTCCTTGCTGTAAGTATAGTACCGATTGTGTCTCTGTGTGTATATTCCTGGCTGTCAGTATGGTACAGATTGTGTCTCTGGGTATATATTCCTGTCTGTCAGTACAGTACAGATTGTGTCTCTGCGGACAAGTTTCTGAATATGTCAATACTGTATAGTCTGTAAACATACAGTATTTGTGCCTGTGTCAGTACAGAAGTTTGGCTGGCTGGTTTATTTAACGCACCGTAAAATGTTTAGTGATCATTATAGGTGACATGCAATTTTTTTTCTACATCTGTAAAATTGCCACAGCTAAGGCACCTTTCACACTACACACGGCGGTGTGTTTTTACCGTGATTTTGCACCAAAAAACACAAATCGCGGTTGTGTTTTTACTGCAATTTCCATTCATTTCAATGGGAAGCTGCATTTTTGGTGCGTTTTTCAAAACCGCAAAGATGCAGCACGCAGGACTTTTCAAAACAAACCACACCCACAGCGCAGTGGTGTGAAAAGTTCCATAGGATTTAATGGGAAACATTGTTCCTGCGTTTTTCTTGCAAAGTAAAAACGCAGGAAGAACATATTAATATGAAAGGGCCCTAAGGCAGTATCATCAGCAGAAACATTTTTATCATTTTTTCTGACTGTTAGGTGCTATACCTTCACTTCTTGTCCTCTTCTGGAAACAAAAGGAAGTGAGATAATGTTTCTGTAGGAGTGTACATCCCTTTTAGGGCCCATTCACACCAATGTGGGAGTGTACATCTCTTTTAGAGCCCATTCACACCAGTGTGCTGCAATAATAAGTTATCACGACGCATGCCAACAATTTCTGATGGCACCAAAGTGAGAACAACCACAAAAAAAAAAAAATTGGTTTCTTATAATCTTCCTTACCAGACGACAGTGGTCACCAGGGCAAATAAAGACCATATGTAAGCATAAAAAAAAAAGCACAATCAGAGGAATAATAGAAAATCTGTAAATTTCAGAAGCAATGCGGCTTTCTGGCCATTTATATTTTCTACATATTCCTCTCAGAGAGTTCCAGCTGGTGGAAATCCGCAAATAAAACCACTACAGAGGGTACTGGCAGCACACCAACCAAAATAACTCAAAAGCCAGAAGTATTTCACCAGCCAAAACCTCCATTAGAGAAAAACTGAGGCTACCTTTGCTGAACTCTTCCTGAAAATGCTACTTTTTTCGGATGACTCCCTTCCTTTCTGAATAACTGACAAGCAGATTTGGATAGTCAGGGAGAAGCCTGCATAAGCCTTCTGAAGACAGGCAGAAAAAGACTTAGTTAGACTTACCGGTGACGGTATTTCTAAGAGCCTTTCAGGACAACCTTGGAGAGAGCACAGCTCTGCCCATTTTCCAGGAAACACATGCCATCTTTAAATCCCTCCTCTTCCACCATTTCCTCAGTTATTGTGTGGTCTCCGACATACTGGAAAACAAAAGCACAGAAAACCACCAAACAACCATGACAGATACTTAATAAACCACTTCTAAGATAAAAGGGAGGGGAGTAACAGTTGTCCTGAAAGGCTCCTAGAAATACCGTCACCGGCAAGTCTAACTAAGTCTTTCTGAAATAGTCTTTCAGGACAACCTTGGAGAGGATAACCGAGAAAACTTACCCTAGGGTGGGACCACTGTTTGTAGTACCTTCCTGCCGAAGGCTTGATTTGCGGCGGACAGCAGGTCCAACCTATAATGTCAGAGAAATATCGAAAAGTTGGACCATGTGGCAGCCTTGCATATTTGTTCAGGCGTAGCACCGACCCTTTCGGCCCAGGAAACAGCCGTTGAACTCGTAGAATGAGCAGCAATACCTGAGGGGGGTATTTCTCCCTTAGCTTTGTATGCCTCCATGATTGACCATTTAAGCCACCTGCCCAGAGTGCTTTTGGAAGCTTTCTCCCCTATACGTGAACCTGAGAATATCACGAAGGGAGCATTTGATTTTCTAAATTCTTTGGTGACTGATAGAAAGTGATAGCAGGCATCTCCTCACATCGAGTGTGTAGAAAGCTTCTTCTCCTGGATTGGCAGGAGCTGAGGAGAAACTGGGCAAAACTATTTCCTGTGAACGGTGAAAAGTTGAAGAAACTTTAGGTAGAAATGCTGGATCTGTTTGAAGGATTACCCAGTCTGAAAAAAACTTTAGAAAGGGTTCCGTGACCGCCAGGGCCTGAAGCTCGCTGACTCTTCTTGCCGATGTGATGGCTAAAAGAATTTTTTTTTTAAGAACCAAGTTTTTTAGGATGCTTCCTGCAGGGGTTCAAACTGAGCTCCTGTGAGACCCTGTAAAACAACAGACAAATCCCAACTGGGAAAAACTTTATGTGCTACCGGCCTATTCCGTGCAAGTGCCCTAAAAAATCTTGAAACCAAGACCTCTCTGGACAGAGTCTTCTCAAAAAAAACTGATAGAGCCGCCACCTGGGTTTTCAGGGTGCTGGCTGCCAGCCCCTTCTCCATTCCCCAATGGAGAAGTTCTAAGACTGACACTATGCTTTTAACCTGGAGGCCTTTAGAAGTGCACCAGGAATTAAACTTTTTCCAAACTTTCAGGTATATGGCCCGAGTTACCTCCTTCCTACTGGAGAGTAGGGTCTTCACTAATTTATCAGATAGTCCCTTGGCTTTGAGGAGGTCTTCTACAGAAACCAAGCAGTTAGATGTAACCGGTCTGCTTCCAGATGGTTCAGGGACCCCTACATTAGCAGGTCCTTTCTGGGCGGCAGCTTCCATGGAGGTTTTGCGGCCAGATTTAGTAATGTCGCGAACCAGGGTCTTTTTGGACAGAAGGGAGTGACCTGGATCAGTTTGGTATTTTCTTCCCTGAATTTTATTAGGACCAGCGGTATCAGCAGGAGGGGGGGGGGGGGGGGAGTGTAGCACAGCTGGTAATGCCACGGATGGGCAAAAGCATCCATGCCTACAGCCTGGTCCTCTCAGTGGAGTGAGAAAAACGTCTGTACTTTCAAGTTTTGTTGGCTCACGAACAGATCAATTTGAGATTGCCCCCATGCTTCAAAGATCATCAAGAAGACTTCTTGGTTCAGACTCCACTCTGCTTCCACCACTCTCCTTCTGCTTAGTAGGTTTGCTAGCAGATTCTGGGATCCCTTTAGATGGACTGCTGACAATGAGGCCCCATTTTGTTCTGCCCAAGTAAGTAGCTGACTGGCCAGCTCCAGGAGTCCTCTGCTCCTGGTTCCTCTTTGTTTCAATATATAAGCTACTGCAGTTGTATTGTCCGAGAGAACCTGTACATGTTGTCCCTTTACTGTTTGTTGAAAGGCTAGGAGTCCAAGAAAAATGGCCTTCAGTTTCCGCCAGTTTGAGGACTTTTGGGCTTCTGCTTTGGACCAGGCCCCCCCCCCAAGGCTTGGCCGTACAGGTGGGCTCCCCAACCCCAAGAACTTGCGTCTGTTGTTAGACGCTTGTCTAGGGGAAAAACCCAGGAGAGACCTCTTGCCAGGTTGGTTGAATCCCGCCACCACCAGAGCGCCCATTTTACGTTTGAGCGAGGAGCGACGTGCAGATCTCACCACGCTGTTCTCACGTTCCACTTGCACGGACGTATTTGTACTATTTGCCGGCCGGCTTAGCTTGTTTTTATGGAAAGAAATTTTTTGCATAGTCTGTTTGTCTGCACAGACTTTATACAATAAAAACCACCTGATTTTAAAGATGGCGATTCTTTTTTTACTCTTTTTATGGGCTTAACTCTCACCGAGGATATGTTCGTGGCTGCTTGTCTGATTGCTGGATACACATCAAGTCTTCAGGAACGCTTGGCTTGCAAGCCACTGGAGGTATCGGGAGAATTTAAAGGCTCTGTCTGGGTCTAGCCACGAGTTCTAACAGCTTTTATAGCTGGTAAGCCTTCAATTTATGTGGTGGTGGATTCACGGTGTCCTTTGAATATTGAAGATCCCTCACAGGGTGTTTCAACATCTATTCCCCGTTAAGAAGCATTTTAGAAGACTTTTACATATTTTTATTTTTATTTAGTTTTTCACATTTTTAATTCTTTTGTTCTATTTGTTGGTTCACTTACCATATTGCATTATTTTTCACTTATCTGCTGGCTGAATTGGTTGCTTTTCTTTCACTCAACGGGTTATTTTTTTTTTGTCACTTCCCAGGATTCATTTGGTTTATTATATTTCACTGCATTTGTATTTCTGACCACCCTTTATTAGTTCCTTACTGCAGGGTTTTCAGTACATTTGTCAACCTAATCATAGGTTTATTTTATCCATTAGATCACATTTATTTGTTTATTTCATTCATTTTCAGCACAGCTTCTTTTTTGTTCTTTACGTTTGAGGTGAGCCTGATCTGTTTTTCTAACGTCTCCTGGTGTGACCATTTTTGTAGGATATTCATCTGGAGAGGCCTGGAATGTAGTCTGGCCCACTGTATGGCTGGGATTGATGCCGTGAGAAGTCCCAAAATTGTCATGGGCGATCAGACTGAACCTGAGAGATTGGTTGTAATCTGTCTCACCGCAGATTGGATCTTCTCCATCTTCTCTTGTGGCAGAAAAATTTTTTGAAGCACCAAGTTTATCGTATAGCCCAGGAACTTCGTCTCCTGCGATGGCTCTAGTTTTATTTTTTCTAGATTCAGGAGTCACCCTAAGATCTTGAGGTGAGCCGGAAGATTTGTCAAGACCTGTTCTTTAGAGTCTGCGAAAAACAGGTCGTCCAGATATGGGATGACTGAAATCCCTCTTAGCTTCAGAGGCTCCAGGGCTTCCGCCATTATCTTTGTAAAAATCCTGGGGGAGGATGAAAGTCTGAACAACAGGGCTCTGAATTGGAGATGCCAAACCAAAGTCCCCAGTTTGAGAGCCAGATGGAGAAAGCGTTGGTAAGCCTGAGCTATCGGGATGTGCAAATAGGCATCCCTTAGATCTAGGATGCGATTAAACAGTCTGGAGTCAGCAACTTCCTTATTGAATAGATCGTGTCCATCCGGAAATGTTTGTAACAGGTTGATCTGTTCAGGATTTTTAAGTTCAGTATCTACTGATACTTTCTAAAAGGTTTTTTCACCAAGAAGATGTGGGAAAAGAAACCACGGCCTTCCTGATGTTTTGGGACCCGCATAATCACTTCCTGTTGAATCAGATCCTGCAGCAGGTTCATCATTGCGGAAGCTTTTTCTTGGTCCTTTGGAAGAGCTGTGACATAAAATCTGCTCGGGGGAGCTTATGAGAACTCCAGACTGTATCCCTGGGAGATGACGTTTTTCACATTCACAGTAGGTGAAAGGCAGACAATCTTCCCCCCACTTGTTCTTAGGGGGCTGGCCTGAGGGGGGATCTGAAGAGAACTTCTCCTCTTCCCTTACCCCTTTGGAAAACCCAGCGGTTCTTCTGGTCTTGATCCCTATTTTTGATCGTTTTTTTGGAAGGAAATGCCTTTTTCTTGTCAGCTGTCCTGTCCAAGACCATTTCAAGGTCTGGACCAAAAAGAAGATCACCTGGAAAGGGTAGGGCACATAATTTTATCTTGGCAGCTGTGTCACCAGACCAAGTTTTTAGCCAGACAGCATGTCTGGCTGAGTTCACCAGCGCTGATGACCTTGCTGACATCTTTGCTGATTCAGCTTATGCATCAGCCATGTATTTTCCTGCCTTCAGAATCAATGAAAAAGGACTCCAGAAGTTCTTTCCTTGACGTACCCGCCTCTACGTGGCTCTTCAGCTTCTCTACCCAGCATTCTAGGTTCCTTGTGACTACCGTGGAAGCCATAGCGGGTTTGAGGCTGGCCGATGTGGAATCCCACATTTTTTTCAAGAGGGAGTCAGCTCTTTTATTCATCGCATCCTTCAGCACCCCCATGTCCTCGAATGCTAGGTCTGTGCAACGGGAAACCTGCGAGAATGCAGCATCTACACGGGGTTTCTTATTCCATACCTCTGTCTCCTTATCTTCGAAGGGAAACTTTCTCTTAAGGGTTTTGGAAAAGAAGGGGCCTCTCTCAGGGTCCTTCCATTCTTTATTCACTGCGTCCGAGAGGATTCTATGTACTGGAAACACTATGTTTAGTGTCATCTAGTCCTTGGTGCATTTTATCATGAACCGATAGTTGTACCTTTTCCTCCTGGATCTCAAGGGTAGTGTAGATTGCTCTCAAAAGATCATCCACTTCCTCCAGTGATAGTTTGTACCTAGAGGCTTGGCTATCATCTTCCTGTTCTTCCTCGTCTGAATTCCTGAGGGAGGGAAGAGTACTTGTTCCCTCATACCAGAGTCCACGACCTCTGATGCTCTAGAGGTGGGTGCCCTAGGGCTGGATGGTGGATGCTGGGGTTCAACCTGGCCTGGGCTCTTGACCGAACACAACGAGTTTGTAAGCTCTCGCACTGAAGAGAACAAGACCTTGTATTGTTGGGATGTTTCCTTTTCAACCAGCTCCTTAATACAGGTCCTGCACATTGCTTTTTGCCACAAATCTCTGAGGGGGTTTTTGCAGGATGGGCATTTCCTCTGTCTTGGTGGGTTTGAATGCTTAGTTTTTCCGAACGCTTTTTCCTGCAATGAGAATAAATGAAACTCACCTAAGGGTCCCTGAAAAAACTTTCCTACCCTTAGTGCACAAATAGACCACCACCAGACAGAAGTAAACAGTGCGCCGAGCAGTGCAAGCCTAAGCTAGCAGCAACCACCAAGTCCAGACTGCAGGGTCCGAGCGGTGTTACCTGTGACCCTGAAGCCACAGGCTCCCTGGAGGGAGGATCACACAGATAACCAAAACATAAGCCCATACGGAGAAGAATCAAAGGTATCACCGTACCCCTCTTACCTGGCCTGACCGGTGCCTAGGGCGCCTGCTTCTGCAGTAGCTGTCGGTCTCCCCTCCATCCTAGCAGAGAGCGCAGCGGGGTGCTGAGGAAAAACCGTCTGGTTTTAATTTACCCAGTCCCAGCGTCATCGGGGGCCGGAACCAGAAGCGCCGTTCGACAGCCCCCCCTGGCCTCTGCGTTCCAGGCAACGGGAACCACTTGCCACCACGCCCCCACAGGTAGCTGTGCCACCGAACGTGATGTCACCCACCAGCCGGGACCCGGAACCGACATGCATACCGTCCAGCCACCTCGACCATGCCAGCGGACCCCGGGTGCACAGACGCCAACGCCTCTTGCGGGCCATTGCTTCCCTGAGCTAGATATACTGGGGACTCCGGAACACCCCCCCCGCCCGTACTAGGGGGGGGGGTGTTCCAATACAGTCCCAACAGCGAAGCATGGTGGTGGCAGCATCATGCTGTGGGGGTGTTTTTCAGCTGCAGGGACAGGACGACTGGTTGCAATTGAGGGAAAGATGAATGCGGCCAAGTACAGGGATATCCTGGACGAAAACCTTCTCCAGAGTGCTCAGGACCTCAGACTGGGCCGAAGGTTTACCTTCCAACAAGACAATGACCCTAAGCACACAGCTAAAATAATGAATGAGTGGCTTCACAACAACTCTGTGACTGTTCTTGAATGGCCCAGCCAGAGCCCTGACTTAAACCCAACTGAGCATCTCTGTAGAGACCTAAAAATGGCTGTCCACCAACGTTTACCATCCAACCTGACAGAACTGGAGAGGATCTACAAGGAGGAATGGCAGAGGATCCCCAAATCCAGGTGTGAAAAACTTGTATCTTTCTCAGACTCATGGCTGTATTAGATCAAAAGGGTGCTTCTAGTAAATACTGAGCAAAGGGTCTGAATACTTAGGACCATGTGATATTTCAGTTTTTCTTTTTTAATAAATTTGCAAAAATTTCAACAATTCTGTGTTTTTCTGTCAATATGGGGTGTTGTGTGTACATTCACCACTTGCTTACTGGGCACTTAAACCCCCCTCCTATCCAGACCAATTTTCAGCTTTCAGCGCTGACGCACTTTGAATGACAATTGCACGGTCATACAACACTGTACCCAAATGACATTTTTATCATTTTTTTCCCACAAATACAGCTTTCTTTTGCTGGTATTTGATCATCTTTGCGGTTTTTAATTCTTTGTTAAAAAAATGTAAAAAGACCGAATTTAAAAAAAAATTTTTTTTTTTATATTTTGTTATAACATTTTAAAAAAAGGTAATTTTTCTCCTTCATTGATGTACGCTGATGAGGCAGCACTGATGGGCACCAATAGGTGGCAGTGATGGGCACTGATGGGTGGCAGTGATGAGCACTGATGGGTGACAATAATGGACACTGATAGTATTGATAGTTTGTGTGTGTGTGTATATACATACAAGAACATATTTGGGGGGCACACCATACAATGCATTTAAATTCAAGATGGTGCTGCTGTAAGACCTATAAACAGTACAAAATATTTTACAGCGCACACATACAAGAATGACATTTCCTGCAGGGCTAGTTAAAAACACCTGAACACCTGAACATATTAAAAAAATATGGGGGTTTGGTCACACTATATGGTCATATAGTGCTAAGCCCACTTACTGCGACAAAGTACCCCGAATTAGTGGGTCCTACACTAGTAATAGAATGGAAGATCCTCTGTCTCAACCATGGGAGCTGAACTCCTCTATGTGGGAGAACTGAAAGGTATACACCCTAATCACTGGTGGCCACTAAATAGGAGGGATGTATCCCTTTCAGTTCTCCCACATAGAGGAGTTCAGCTCCCATGGTTGAGACAGAGGATCTTCCATTCTATTACTAGTGTAGGACCCACAAATTCGGGGTACTTTGTCGCAGTAAGTGGGCTTAGCACTATATGACCATATAGTGTGACCAAACCCCCGTATTTTTTGAATATGTTCAGGTGTTCAGGTGTTTTTAACTAGCCCTGCAGGAAATGTCATTCTTGTATGTGTGCGCTGTAAAATATTTTGTACTGTTTATAGGTCTTACAGCAGCACCATCTTGAATTTAAATGCATTGTATGGTGTGCCCCCCAAATATGTTCTTGTATGTTGTAATAGGCCCTGACCAGGTTTTTGGGCTGGAGCACCCCTCCCCCTCCTCATTACCTCCTATTTAGTGGCCACCAGTGATTAGGATGTATCCCTTTCAGTTCTCCCACATAGAGGAGTTCAGCTCCCATGGTTGAGACAGAGGATCTTCCATTCTTTTACTAGTGTAGGACCCACTAATTCGGGGTACTTTGTCGCAGTAAGTGGGCTTAGCACTATATGACCATATAGTGTGACCAAACCCCCGTATTTTTTGAATATGTTCAGGTGTTTTTAACTAGCCCTGCAGGAAATGTCATTCTTGTATGTGTGCGCTGTAAAATATTTTGTACTGTGTGTATATACACACACACAAACACAAACACATGAATATATATATATTTCCTTAGTAATCACAGGTCTGAAAACATGTAATTACATGCTCTTTTAAACTTTAGTTTCACTTTTTGAACTCGGCTGCACCGTAATCTCACAATATCTCACGAGATTACAGGCAGCCCACCCACTTTTACACTTATCTCGGCCGTTTTCAGAGGAAACACTTCTCCTCTGTTCTCCCTCTGAGAACTGAAATTCTCAGTTTCATAAACCGGCTGCAGAGGAGATCATTTTCCTCTGAGAACTTCCGAGAACTGAATTGAGAAAAAACTTCTCAGTTTTATAAACGTACACCATAGAGCTTTCTTTTAGAGGTATAGAGAGCTATAAAAAAAAGACTGAAAATTCTGTAAAAAAAAAAAAAAAAAAAAAATCAAAGCATTTTTCTTTGTTTCTATTATAAAAGTTTGCAAATTAGTAACTTGTCTTCATAAATTTTGGCCATTTTGGGTTATTTTTACCAAAGATATGTAGCAGTATAAATTTTGGCCAAAATTTATACTGCTACATATCTTTGGTAAAAATAACCCAAATCGGTGTATATTATTTGGTCTGTGTGAAAGTTATAGATTCCACAAGCTATGGTGCCAATATCTGAAAATCGATCACGCCTGAAGTACTGACCGCCTATCTCATTTCTTGAGACCCTAAAGCCTCGTACACACAATCAGATTTTCCGACGGGAAATGTGTGATGATAAGCTGTTGGCAGAAAATCCGACCGTTTGTATGCTCCATCGGACAATTGTTGTCGGATTTTACGTGGACAAATGTTGGATGGCAGGCTTATACATTTGCAGCAGAAAATGTCTGTTGTCGGATTTTCCAATCGTGGGTACACAAGTCCGTCAGACAAAAGTCCAAAGTACAAACACGCATGCTCGCAAGCAAGGACGAGCCAGAAGTGGTTCTTCTTGTAAACTAGCGTTCGTAATGTAGAATTAACATTCGTGATGTGGCAAATTCCGAAATCTCGAAATGCAGCACACAATTTTCTTCTTCTTTAATGGGATAATAATGAAGCTGCTTTGCTGGTGATACTGATGGAGTTATTGCAAACTATTTTTCAAAGGCTTTTTTTTCTAGTGATATCAAGAATAATATTATTTTGCTTGTTATTTTTTTTTTTTGGTGCAAGTTACCACAACACCATTATCCCGTAGTTTTTAAGATCAAAGATACAACTATGTTGGTGTCCCTTGTTAATTTTACATTGTATTTTTTAAATGTAACTGCCTACTCCCAAACTGTCATTTGAAGTAAAACACATAGCCAAGTATTATTCTCTGCAAATTTTTTATTGTGCATTAAAAAAAGAAAACAAATAAAATTAGACATGCTATCTGCCAATAGAACTTAACCAAAAAAAGTGCATTCTATGCATCCAAAAATATAGAAAATATACCAAATCAAATCATTATTCAACCAAAAAATAAAATAAAAGGCTCATGCATGTGTCCTGCTTCTTAACCACTTAAGGACCGCCTCACGCCGATGTACGTCGGCAAGGCGGCACGGGCAGGCAAAATCACGTACATGTACGTGATTTGCCTCCCGCGGGTGGGGGGTCCGATCGGACCCCCCCCGGTGCCCGAGGCGGTCCTGTTTTGTCCCCCGGCGATCGGAGGTGAGGGGGAGGCCATCCGTTCGTGGCTCCCCCCTCGCGATCGCCGCCGACCAATCAGATCGCTTCCTTTGCTGCTGTATGCTAAACAGCAGCAAAGGAAATGATGTCATCTCTCCTCGGCTCTGTATTTTCCGTTGCAGCGCCGAGGAGAGAAGACTTCACTGTGAGTGCACAATACTACACACACAGTAGAACATGCCAGGCACACAAAACACCCCGATCCCCCCCCGATCGCCCCCCGATCCCCCCCCAATCACCCCCCCCCCCCCCCCCGTCACAAACTGACACCAGCAGTTTTTTTTTTTTTCTGATTACTGCATTGGTGTCAGTTTGTGACAGTTACAGTGTTGGGACAGTTAGTATTAGCCCCCTTTAGGTCTAGGATACCCCCCCAACCCCCCCAATAAAGTTTTAACCCCTTGATCACCCCCTGTCACCAGTGTCACTAAGCGATCATTTTTCTGATCGCTGTATTAGTGTCGCTGGTGACGCTAGTTAGTGAGGTAAATATTTAGGTTCGCCGTCAGCGTTTTATAGCGACAGGGACCCCCATATACTACCTAATAAATGTTTTAACCCCTTGATTGCCCCCTAGTTAACCCTTTCACCACTGATCACCGTATAACTGTTACGGGTGACGCTGGTTAGTTCGTTTATTTTGTATAGTGTCAGGGCACCCGCCGTTTATTACCGAATAAAGGTTTAGCCCCCCGATCGCCCGGCGGTGATATGCGTCGCCCCAGGCAGCGTCAGATTAGCGCCAGTACCGCTAACACCCATGCACGCGGCATACGCCTCCCTTAGTGGTATAGTATCTGAACGCATCAATATCTGATCCGATCAGATCTATACTAGCGTCCCCAGCAGTTTAGGGTTCCCAAAAACGCAGTGTTAGCGGGATCAGCCCAGATACCTGCTAGCACCTGCGTTTTGTCCCTCCGCCCTGCCCAGCCCAAGTGCAGTATCGATCGATCACTGTCACTTACAAGGCACTAAACGCATAACTGCAGCGTTCGCAGAGTCAGGCCTGATCCCTGCGATCGCTAACAGTTTTTTTGCTAGCATTTTGGTGAACTAGCAAGCACCAGCCCCAGGCAGCATCAGGTTAGCGCCAGTACCGCTAACACCCACGCACGTACCGTACACCTCCCTTAGTGGTATAGTATCTGAACGGATCAATATCTGGTCCGATCAGATCTATACTAGCGTCCCCAGCAGTTTAGGGTTCCCAAAAACGCAGTGTTAGAGGGATCAGCCCAGATACCTGCTAGCACCTGCGTTTTGCCCCTCCGCCCGGCCCAGCCCACCCAAGTGCAGTATCGATCGATCACTGACACTTACAAATCACTAAACGCATAACTGCAGCGTTCGCAGAGTCAGGCCTGATCCCTGCGATCGCTAACAGTTTTTTTGGAAGCTTTTTATTGAACTGGCAAGCATCAGCGGCCTAGTACACCCCGGTCGTAGTCAAACCAGCACTGCAGTAACACTTGGTGACGTGGCGAGTCCCATAAGTGCAGTTCAAGCTGGTGAGGTGGCAAGCACAAGTAGTGTCCCGCTGCCACCAAGAAGACAAACACAGGCCCGTCGTGCCCATAATGCCCTTCCTGCTGCATTCGCCAATCCTAATTGGGAACCCACCACTTCTGCAGCGCCCGTACTTCCCCCATTCACATCCCCAACCAAATGCAGTCGGCTGCATGAGAGGCATTTTTATGTCCTCCCGAGTACCCCTACCCAACGAACCCCCCCAAAAAAGATGTCATGTCTGCAGCAAGCGCGGATGTAGGCGTGACACCCGCTATTATTGTCCCTCCTGTCCTGACAATCCTGGTCTTTGCATTGGTGAATGTTTTGAACGCTACCATGCACTAGTTGAGTATTAGCGTAGGGTACAGCATTGCACAGACTAGGCACACTTTCAGGGGGTCTCCCAAGATGCCATTGCATTTTGAGAGACCCGAACCTGGAACCGGTTACAGTTATAAAAGTTAGTTACAAAAAAAGTGTAAAAAAAAAAAAATAATATATAAAATAAAAAAAAATTGTTGTCGTTTTATTGTTCTCTCTCTCTCTCTCTCTATTCTCTCTCTCTATTGTTCTGCTCTTTTTTACTGTATTCTATTCTGCAATGTTTTATTGTTATTATGTTTTATCATGTTTGTTTTTCAGGTATGCAATTTTTTATACTTTACCGTTTACTGTGCTTTATTGTTAACCATTTTTTTGTCTTCAGGTACGCCATTCACGACTTTGAGTGGTTATACCAGAATGATGCCTGCAGGTTTAGGTATCATCTTGGTATCATTCTTTTCAGCCAGCGGTCGGCTTTCATGTAAAAGCAATCCTAGCGGCTAATTAGCCTCTAGACTGCCTTTACAAGCCGTGGGAGGGAATGCCCCCCCCCCACCGTCTTCCGTGTTTTTCTCTGGCTCTCCTGTCTCAACAGGGAACCTGAGAATGCAGCCGGTGATTCAGCCAGCTGACCATAGAGCTGATCAGAGACCAGAGTGGCTCCAAACATCTCTATGGCCTAAGAAACCGGAAGCTACGAGCATTTTATGACTTAGATTTCGCCGGATGTAAATAGCGCCATTGGGAAATTGGGGAAGCATTTTATCACACCGATCTTGGTGTGGTCAGATGCTTTGAGGGCAGAGGAGAGATCTAGGGTCTAATAGACCCCCAATTTTTTCAAAAAAGAGCACCTGTCACTACCTATTGCTATCATAGGGGATATTTACATTCCCCGAGATAACAATAAAAATGATTAAAAAAAAAAAATGAAAGGAACAGTTTAAAAATAAGATAAAAAAGCAAAAAAATAATAAAGAAAAAAAAAAAAAAAAAAAAAAAAGCACCCCTGTCGCCCCCTGCTCTTGCGCTAAGGCGAACGCAAGCGGCGGTCTGTCGTCAAACGTAAACAGCAATTGCACCATGCATGTGAGGTATCACTGCGAAGGTCAGATCGAGGGCAGTAATTTTAGCAGTAGACCTCCTCTGTAAATCTAAAGTGGTAACCTGTAAAGGCTTTTAAAAATGTATTTATTTTGTTGCCACTGCACGTTTGTGCGCAATTGTAAAGCATGTCATGTTTGGTATCCATGTACTCGGCCTAAGATCATCTTTTTTATTTCATCAAACATTTGGGCAATATAGTGTGTTTTAGTGCATTAAAATTTAAAAAAGTGTGTTTTTTCCCCAAAAAATGCGTTTGAAAAATCGCTGCGCAAATACTGTGTGAAAAAAAATAATGAAACACCCACCATTTTAATCTGTAGGGCATTTGCTTTAAAAAATATATATAATGTTTGGGGGTTCAAAGTAATTTTCTTGCAAAAAAAAAAAACTTTTTCATGTAATCAAAAAGTGTCAGAAAGGGCTTTGTCTTCAAGTGGTTAGAAGAGTGGGTGATGTGTGACATAAGCTTCTAAATGTTGTGCGTAAAATGCCAGGACAGTTCAAAACCCCCCCAAATGACCCCATTTTGGAAAGTAGACACCCCAAGCTATTTGCTGAGAGGCATGTCGAGTCCATGGAATATTTTATATTGCGACACAAGTTGCGGGAAAGAGAAAAATTTTTATTTTTTTTTTTTGCACAAAGTTGTCACTAAATGATATATTGCTCAAACATGCCATGGGAATATGTGAAATTACACCCCAAAATACATTCTGTTGCTTCTCCTGAGTATTGGGATACCACATGTGTGGGACTTTTTGGGAGCCTAGTCGCGTACGGGACCCCGAAAACCAAGCACCGCCTTCAGGCTTTCTAAGGGCGTGAATTTTTGATTTCACTCTTCACTGCCTATCACAGTTTCGGAGGCCATGGAATGCCCAGGTGGCACAAAACCCCCCCAAATGACCCCATTTTGGAAAGTAGACACCCCAAGCTATTTCCTGAGAGGTATAGTGAGTATTTTGCAGACCTCACTTTTTGTCACAAAGTTTTGAAAATTGAAAAAAGAAAAAAAAAAAATCTTTTTTCTTGTCTTTCTTCATTTTCAAAAACAAATGAGAGCTGCAAAATACTCACCATGCCTCTCAGCAAATAGCTTGGGGTGTCTACTTTCCAAAATGGGGTCATTTGGGGGGGTTTTGTGCCACCTGGGCATTCCATGGCCTCCGAAACGGTGATAGGCAGTGAAGAGTAAAATCAAAAATTCACGCCCTTAAAAACGCTGAAGGTGGTGATTGGTTTTCGGGGCTCCGTACGCGGCTAGGCTCCCAAAAAGTCCCACACATGTGGTATCCCCGTACTCAGGAGAAGCAGCTGAATGTATTTTGGGGTGCAATTCCACATATGCCCATGGCCTGTGTGAGCAATATATCATTTAGTGACAACTTTGTGCAAAAAAAAAAAAAAAAAAGTGTCACTTTCCCGCAACTTGTGTCAAAATATAAAATATTCCATGGACTCAACATGCCTCTCAGCAAATAGCTTGGGGTGTCTACTTTCCAAAATGGGGTCATTTGGGGGGGTTTGTGCCACCTGGGCATTCCATGGCCTCCGAAACTGTGATAGGTAGTGAAGAGTGAAATCAAAAATTTACACCCTTAGAAATCCTGAAGGCGGTGATTGGTTTTCGGGGTCCCGTACGCGGCTAGGCTCCCAAAAAGTCCCACACATGTGGTATCCCCGTACTCAGGAGAAGCAGCTGAATGTATTTTGGGGTGCAATTCCACATAGGCCCATGGCCTGTGTGAGCAATATATCATTTAGTGACAACTTTTTGTAAATATTTTTTTTTTTTTTTTTTTTTTGTCATTATTCAATCACTTGGGACAAAAAAAATAAATATTCAATGGGTTCAACATGCCTCTCAGCAATTTCCTTGGGGTGTCTACTTTCCAAAATGGGGTCATTTGGGGGGGTTTTGTACTGCCCTGCCATTTTAGCACCTCAAGAAATGACATAGGCAGTCATAAACTAAAAGCTGTGTAAATTCCAGAAAATGTACCCTAGTTTGTAGACGCTATAACTTTTGCGCAAACCAATAAATATATGCTTATTGCCATTTTTTTTACCAAAGACATGTGGCCGAATAAATTTTGGCCTAAATGTATGACTAAAATTTAATTTATTGGATTTTTTTTATAACAAAAAAGTAGAAAATATCATTTTTTTTCAAAATTTTCGGTCTTTTTCCATTTATAGTGCAAAAAATAAAAACCGCAGAGGTGATCAAATACCATCAAAAGAAAGCTCTATTTGTGGGAAGAAAAGGACGCAAATTTCGTTTGGGTACAGCATTGCATGACCGCGCAATTAGCAGTTAAAGCGACGCAGTGCCAAATTGGAAAAAGACCTCTGGTCCTTAGGCAGCATAATGGTCCGGGGCTCAAGTGGTTAATATAGGGGGTCAACAATGCAAAGAGTTGGTGAAAGCAGGGGTCCGTCATCCGGAGATAATTCCGAAAATCATCCAGATTATTCTCCTGGAACTCCCGCAGCAAAGGCATATGACATAATTGGTCACTATTAATAAAGCAACCAATTTTTGGTCCAAGAAATCCTCCTCCCCCTGTTCCTGGACTGGACTTGGGTCAAAGCAATAACTCCAAGGCCAATAATAAATAACACGTTATCTCCTCCGATTCCGCAACAAGGTTGGTTGACGAACGGCCCTTCAGAAAGGAACAAAAAAAGCACGGAATGAAAAGCGCGAAATGAAAAGTGCAAACTGAAAAGTGCCAATCAACACTCACCAAACTTCTACTAACACAAAATTAGCAGAAGGAGCCCAATGGGTGGCGCTAAAGAGCTGAAAAACCACGTAGTACGTCACTACGTTCGTGTTTGTTGGCCGACAATTCTTTGCCGTTTGTATGCAAGACAAGTTCCTGGCCAACGCCATTCGGACAAAAGTCCGAGGTATTGTCTGCGGGAAATCTGATCGTTTGTACGAGGCTTAAGGCTCTATTCACACTAATGCGTTTTTTTATGCATTTTTCATTTTGCAGAAATGCAGGGAAATTTTTTAACATGGGTTCCTATGGAACATGTTCACATCAAAGCATTTTTGTGCCTCTACGTTTTTGGAAAGGGTTGGGGACTTTTTCCCCGCGTTTTGACCGCGATTTTGCAGCGATTTGCATTTTTTTTTTACACTGTATATAGCTGGTTGCTAACGACGGGGCTGGAAAGCCGGCTGCCGCGTCCCTAACAATCGATGAGTCATCAGCTGTCAGCGGGTCCCCAGATCCCGCCCTCCGCATGTGAATGAATATGGGGTACATAGTACCCCTACCCATTCACCAAAAAAAGTAGTGTAGTGTGAAAAAATACAGTAGACAGTTTTGAACAAGTCTTTTATTGTCTTCCTCCATCTTCTCCTGCATCTTCATCCTCCAGGCTTCTCCTGCTTCTTCTTCCGCTCTTCTTACTTCTGTCTTCTTTGTCCAGTGTTCTCCTTTCTCTGCCTCTGCCGAGCCTCCTCCCATGCTGCGTCCCACTGATCTGTCCACGCCGATGTCAAGCATTTCTTAGATAACGATGGGGGCGTGGCCATCTGGTAATATAATTCAGAGGCCCTGCCCCCTTGTGACGTCCCCACGGGGGGCATGATTGGTCAGTGATGTCACGGGGCGGGGCCTCCAGATGATGTAATCTGATGGCCACACCCCCATCATCCCCTCCCTTTCCTGACCTGCCGGGCTGCATGCTCGGATAGCACATGGACTATTGATCACGTGAGTGAAAGCCCAAGGGAAGGGTACTACCAGAGACTGAGGGTTGTTGGTGCACAAGTCAGTGAGATGGGCAGTAATGGCCTATGACTTTGAGTTCAGCATTGCCCCGGGATTCCAATCAGTCAAGCGGGAGGAATTATTCAGAGTGGCTCTCCTTTAGCTTAATTTGGAAGTACCATGTCGGTGGGAAGTAGTGGTAAAGAGGTAGCGGTGAAGCTGCAAGTACACATATAGAGATATGGATCGTTCCTTTTAAAGTCATCCAGATGAAGAAGTTATTCAGAGTTACTCTTTATCAACTCATTCTCTATCAAATCTACTTCCATCTTTCCTGATCGAAGAGATTGTTTAAAAATTATTTCCTGACTACCCGCAATTGTTCATAGATTTTCCTGTAAGAGCCATTGAAAGATGACAATGTAACAAAAGAGCATCTCAAAGGAAATCCTTCTCCCATCCCAGTTTATGTTGATGAATAAAGCATTAAGAAAAAGCACTAAGGACTGTGACTTAAATCTATGGGCTGGGAGGGTTGAGCAGTAAACGTGAATTACGGATATAGCAAATATTCAGCCGCTCCTTCTGGGGTAAGCGCTACATGCATGCCAAAAATTACACCAAAAATGGATTCTCCTACTCCTCCTGAGTATGGTGATACCACATGTGGGAGACTTTTCTACAGCCTGGCCGCATGCAGAGAGCACCGTCAGGTGTTCTAGGGGCATAAATTTCAAATCTAATTTGACTACCTATTACACTTTTGTGAGGCACTGTAGTGGCATGGATGTGGCATGGATGAGAACCGATGTGACATGGATGAGTATGAATGGGGATGGATGAGCGATGGATGGGGATGGCTGAGCATGGTTGAGCCATGAATGTGGATGGCTGAGTATGGATGGGATGACTGAGCATGAATGAGTATGGCTGGGTATAGCTGAGTATAGCCGAGTACGGATGGGTATTGCTGAGTATGGCTGGGGGGTGGATGGGATGGCTGAGCATTGATGGATGGATAAGTGCTGCAATGGGCACAAATCAGCGTGTGGGCACTACAGATCGAGCCCACAGTGCTACTGCACCCGATCTCCCCCCTCTCCGTTCACACTGTACCGATCGCTACAGAGAGGGAAGAGAGGAACCGGACATAACGCTGGTGTGTTTACAAGTGATCGCTCTGTCATTTGACAGAGCGATCACGTGGTAAACAGCCGCTGTCAGTGGCCATTTACCGTGATCCGTGATGCTCCAGGGGGCAGGATTCTGGGAGGATGTCATAGTAAGCCCTCCCAGAGTTATCGTGACGCGCTGTAGCCATCTTTCAGCTATAGCGCGGTTATTAACTGGTTAAACTCACTTGGTGCCTTATCTGCATTGAATTAGCCCCAGAACCTGTGTAATTATTATGTGTTCTGTTTTAAAGGGATGAGGTGGCAACTCTAATGTAAAGTCATTCTATTGGCTATAATAAATGAATATTCTAACCAATAGGTTTATGCACATTTGCTTCTAAATGCCATACACTGGTAAACTCACATACACTCATAAGTGCAAATGAATGTGCATTAATTACACATCAAAACAAGCATTTTTTAGGCAGGGTTTTTCTGCCAGCTCCAGTGTAGATGGGAGTATTAAATAGGCCTGTGCACATGCAGCCATATTTTCTGTAGGTCAGTGACTTTAGTGAGGCAAGAGACGCTTTAGACCTCATGCATCGGTTCTAAACACTCAGCGTGCATGAGGCCTAAAGCATCTCTTGTCTCATTATTCAAAGTCACTGACCTACAGAAAATAAGGCACAAAGCCTTACTACCATATCCAAAACTAACCTAACTGCCATCGCACACCTCATTTCTAATATTAATAGATGTTATGCATTGGTGTGGTGTACCCCACCACACCCCAAACTATATAACAGTTTGCCTCAGAAGACTGAATGGCATTCATGAACATCCAAAAAATATATAGAAACTATACCTTTTATTTTACAAAATATAATTTTTTTTTTTTTAATAATAATAAAGGGTATAGTGTAACTGCCTATAGTTCAGTCTTCTGAGGTAAATTATTTAGGCAACAACCAGGAAACTGCCATTTTAAAAAGGACATGTCAGCAATGGCAGTCTCCATGTTTCTGTCAAAGTTTCCTTAAGACTAGCTTGATTTCTGAAAAGGAGGAACCAAAATGATTTTTGCTCATGAATGTATCATGAGTCTAATGCCGCGTACACACGGTCGGACTTTTGGTCTACATAAAGTCCGACAGCCTGTCCGACATACTTCCGACGTACCTGTCAGCGGACTTGCGGCAGACTTTCTTACGAACGGACTTACACACACACGACCACACAAAAGTACGACAGCCTAGTACGCGGTGACGTACACCAAGTCCGACGAGACTATAAAACGGAAGTTCAATAGCCCGTACGACACCCTTTGGGCTCCTTCTGCTAATCTCGTGTTTATCTCGTGTTAGTGAGAAGTTTGGTGAGAGACGATTTCGCGCTTGTGAGACTCGTATTTTTCAGTTCGTTTTAACTGTTGTTCAGTCTGTGCTTGTGAGGTTTGTATCTGCTTTTCAGTGCGTTTGGTCAGTTGGCATTGAGAAATCTTTGTTTTATTGCCCGCTCGTTCCTGGATTTCAGGTCGTTCTTCACAGGCCTTGCTGTTCTTCAGTGCGTTCTGTTTTAGTGCGTTCTGACCAGCCGACCGTTTTGAAGCCGCATGTTACCTGGTACGTACTCGTCGTAGAGCTCGTGCATTGTATGTGCTTGGGTGCTGTAGTTTATTCTTCAGCCCAAGTCCAGTCCATGAACAGGGCGAGGAGGAGTTCATGGACCAAGAATTGGTTGCTTCAGCGGTGACCAGTTCTGTCACATGCCTTTGCTCCGTGAGATCCGTGAGAATAATCCTGAGGATTTCAGGAACTTTCTCCGGATGACGGACCCCGTTTTTGACCGTTTGTTGGCTTTGCTGACCCCCTACTATCAGCAGGCAGGATACCTGCATGAGGCAAGCCATCACTCCGGAGCAGAGGCTGGTCGCTACCTTGCGGTATTTGGCCACAGGGAGAAGCCTGCAGGACCTTAAGTTCTCGACAGGCATCTCCCCCCAGGCTCTGGGGATCATTATCCCAGAGACCTGTTCTGCCATCATACAGGTCCTTGCAGAAGGACTATATTAAGGTAAGATATTTTTCTTTTATTAGCATCACATGTTCTTTTATGTAATCTTTGATAATGTGATGTATTTCTTGCTTCAAACACTACTTACCATCATTGCAATATAGTGTGAATGTCCCCTTTTTATCCTCACACATGCTGGAATTTTTTCCTGTTATTTTTTGTCATGCATGTATATTTTCCTTCAATAACCTTCCCAGCATGAAGTGATGGGAACATATCCACCTAGTCTACTCATTTGGAATGTATTTTGTTTGAGTGTCATTTAGTGGTGCTGCTAATGAGCAATTATCTAGATTTCACAACCCCCCCCCCCCCCCACCCTAAACTCACTCCAAATAGTGTGCTGCTAATGAGCAATTATCTAGATTTCACAACCCCCCCCCCCCCCCCCCACCTAAACTCACTCCAAATAGTGTGCTGCTAATGAGCAATTATCTAGATTTCACAACCCCCCCACCCCCACCCTCGTTAAAATTTGCTGGAATGTTCTGTGGTGTTGATTTGTCTAAAGCAAATATATGTTGCACTTTGCAAAATGCATGTGCACTCTACAAGTGCATTTGTTCCAGTGCTTTAGTAAATGAGCAGAAGCTCTGCTGATTTCCATCATCAAATCATATGCAAGCCTCAAGTGTTTTCATTAATTGCCCTTGCCTGTGATTGTGTACTCCTTGCAACATGAATGCCTTTTTACATTACCTCATTTACTGTAAGCTGGTTAGCACTGCACCTGCAGAGTGCGACAACTGCAGTCTTGTAGCCTTTTTAGTCCCTAAATTCCTGCGTGTCCTAAAAGTAATCTTTTTTAGGGATTTCACAACCCCCTAAAATGTAATCAATGTTCCATCAGAGGGGGTGAGCAATCTGATAAGTGTGCTTTCCATATTAGTTATTCCAGAACAATTAAATTATTGAATGTTATACTGATGCTGGGGGAATAATGTTTTTAATTGTCTAATTTTCTTGCAATGTTAGCTTCCAAATTAATTGATTTTGGTTTTCTTGTTTGATTTCCCAGTTTCCTTCAACGCCACAGGAATGGCAGACTGTGGCATCCCATTTTGCCAGCCGTTGGGACTTTCCAATTGTGGAGGGGCTATAGATGGGAAACATGTCCACATTGTGCCACCACCCCATTCGGGGTCATATTATTTTAATTATAAGGGGTTCCACAGTATTGTTTTAATGGCGGGTGGTGTCGGCACACTATGATTTTTTATATGTGGACGTGGGGAAGAATGGCCGGATGTCGGATGGAGAGTATTTGCCCAGATGGAGTTCTGCCAGCGTCTCCAGAGTGGTGGCCTGGGATTGCCACCTGATGAGGATAACGTGGAAGGACTCCCCTTTGTCTTCATTGCCGATGAAGCCTTTGCTCTCAGCAAGCACCTCATGAGGCCATTCCCCCCAAAGAACCCTCACCCCGGAGAGGAGGGTTTTTAATTACCGGCTGGCCAGAGCTAGAAGAGTGGTTGAGAATGCGTTTGGAATTCTGGCCAGCCGGTTCCGCCTGTTTCAAACAGCCATTAATTTGGCGGAATACAAACTTAATTTTATCATTTTATCGTGCTGCATTCTGCACAACTTTTTAAATAAGCATTCTCCAAATTATATAGGCACAGTTGGGCCTGAGGCCGGACAAATAGAAGCCAACCTTACAGGCCTGGCTACTGTCCGTACTGGCTTGGCCCCCAAAGTGCCCGTCAAGTTAGACAGCAATATGTTAATTATTTTATGGGTAGGGGGGCCATTGCAATGGGCCAGGATATATAATTTTTGACAATAAAAAAATTATTGATGAAATCTTGCATTATATTTATTGCTTGCCTTTCTTTTGGGCTGTCTCCTAGGTTAT